>NC_041404.2:9219119-9221619 GCF_900747795.2 Erpetoichthys calabaricus | reverse complement strand
CCTGAGAAATCACCCCGTAAATGCACACGTTTAATTGCACATCTGTTAATATGTATGCTTACACAGTATTAAAAGACACTCAACAATTAACGTCATTTACCTTCGTTCCCGCATTTGACTCGTGCTGTAAATCTCTTCCTTGTTTTCACTTCACGTGATTACGTAGAAGGCGTAATACGTGATGACGTGATACGTGACTCCGCCTCCTCCATTAGACTATATGGACAAAAAACAGGTTCCAGTTATGACCATTACGCGTAGAATTTCGAAATGAAACCTGCCTAACTTTTGTAAGTAAGCTGTAAGGAATGAGCCTGCCAAATTTCAGCCTTCTACCTACACGGGAAGTTGGAAAATTAGTGATGAGTGAATCAGTCAGTCAGTCAGTCAGTCAGTGAGTCAGTGAGGGCTTTGCCTTTTATTAGTATAGATATACTGTATATATATATATATATATATATATATATATATATATATATATATATATATATATATATAGAATATACACACACACATAAACATATATATACATATACATATATATACATATCTACATATACACATATCTACATATATACATATACACATCCACATATATATATACATATATATATATATATTATATATATATATCTATATATACACATATCAACATATATATACACACATACATAAACACACACATATACATACACACACACACATATATATATACTAGCAAAATACCCGCGCTTCGCAGCGGAGAAGTAGTGTGTTAAAGAGGTTATGAAAAAAAAAGGAAACATTTTAAAAATAACGTAACATGATTGTCAATGTAATTGTGTTGTCATTGTTATAAGTGTTGCTGTCTTTTATATATATATATATATATATATATATAAATATATATATATATATATATATATATATATATATATATATTATACACACACACACATAAACATGTATATACATATACATATATATATATACATATCTACATATACACATATCGACATATATATATACATATACACATCCACATATATATACATATATATATATATATATTATATATATATATATATATATATATATATATACACATATCAACATATATATACACACATACATAAACACACACATATATATATATATATATACATATACATATACATATATATACATATACACACACAGACACATATATATACATAAATATTTACATATCTACATATATACACATCTACATATATATACACATATATATACATATATCTATCTAGACATACGTACATAGATAGATTGACACATATATATACATATCTACATATATATATATATATATATATATATGTAATTGTGTTGTCATTGTTATGAGTGTTGCTGTCATATATATATATATATATATATATATATATATATATATATATTTATGTATGTATATATGGGCTTCCCAGAGTCCTTTTATACACCCTGACCCGGAGGTGTTCCCATTCAACAGTCCACAGTTCCTTTTCCCTTCCGGGTCAGGGTAAACAGTCCTTTTCTTCAACCTGGGAGCACATCGTTTCTTCCTGTCACGTGACCGTGACGTACTCCCGGGTTATAGGGCACATGCGAGCCTACGAGCCCCCCTACAGCGACGCCTGGTGGCCCCCAAGGTATCCAGCAGGGCTGTGTATAAAAACTACATAGTCCATGAGGCCCTGCTGGAACTCGGGGCATGTCCACGCTGCTGGGAGAGCTCCTCCTGGCGGCCTGGGGGTGAGGGCCAGAGTAGAAAGCCGGCAATCCTTCACAATACCCCCCCCTTAGCGAAGCCAACTGGGGCGAAGCGACCAGCCCCGCGAGGGACGTCCTCCTCCAGGAGGACGCGTTAGCCGAACCTTGGCGACGTTGTCTAGGCTCCCCAGCGAACCTTGGGGGAACGGTGTATCTTCTGTCCCACTGCTCCCCTGTCCTCTGGGGACAACTTCGCCACAAATGGCCTGGCCGACGGCAGTTGTAGCACCGACGCTGCCCTCCTGGTAGTCTCTCTTCCCGAGACCTGAAACATCTCGGGAATTCTGTCAGCTCCACCTTCTCCTCCGCTAAGGAGGGTTTTCCGGCCGCTTTGCTGCTCTCTGCCCGTTTCTTTACTTTGTCAGGAGACCCGCTTTTTATTTCGGGGATCTCCTGCTTACTCTGGGGCATGTGCACAGCGTGAGGCTCTCTATGGAGAAGAGAGAGCCTCTTTGCTGTTTGCACGCCCGTTGTCCTATGTATTATAGGAGGCGGCGTCATTAGCACCACATCGTTCCAGGTAACAGCACTTTCCAGCTGCCCTGGTTTGATTGACACTTCCTCCGCCCCTCCAGTAACTAATGACAACTCCCTTATCACTTTATCAGGAGACTCCCGTTTCTCTTTTAGGATCTCCTTTTTAATCTGGGGCTTTTCCACAGTTTGGATCTCTCTATTAGTAAAAGAGAGCCCTTTTTCTGTCTGAACGCCCATCATTTTTACCTTAATTAGGGGC
>NC_041404.2:9026619-9214119 GCF_900747795.2 Erpetoichthys calabaricus | reverse complement strand
TTTTTGTGGAAGTTCCTCTATCATAAGCATTTGGCTGCTTAGTCAGGAGCCATATGCTGCACTGCTCCTCCTCTACTAGTTCTTTTGGTCAAAAGTCTAATTGAGAAAGTTGAATAAAAAAAGTTATCTGAACGTGTAATCTGTGAAAAAAAATTATAAATGAGAATGAAAAAACAGCTTACTTTTAATTATGTGGTGGTAAAAAACTCAGATCCACAAATCTTCAGGCTATGGATAAGCAAAAGACACACTGGAAGAGCAGAGAGCAGCTGCTTGAATAACTGGTAGAATTTCTGTCAGTTACAATTATGCTTTAAAAATATGAAGCATAATCCCTGGTCTACCCTTGGAGATGCAAATTTAGGCTTCTTGTTTGCTGCATATGCAGGGGGTATACACAAACCCTACCACTGGTCAACGGCTTCACTGCAAGCAAAAATATCTGGCATATACCCCTGACGTATACTCATTTATTCAGTATTACACAAATGGTATAAAACTGGAATGACTGATGGAATATTTGAAATTATAATCAGAGTAAATAAGATGGATGCCAGGTGTGACTTTAAAATAAAGTGGATTCAGAAAGTATTTACCCCTTCAGTTTATGTACACTGTTATGTGCTGTAGGTTTAATTTTAATTTTATATAGATGCATTTGACCCTTTTGCCCATCCATCTGCACTTAATAACTCATAATGACAAAGTAAAACATGTGTTCATAAGGTTTGCAAATTTATTAAAAATCAAAAACTTAAATCTCTGATTCATGTAAGTATTCAAACCCTTAATCAAGCCATTTGTAGAAGCCTCTTTAGCAGCAATTACAGCTTTAGTTCTTCTTGGGTAAGTCTCTACAAACTTTACAGCTTTGTTTTTCTCATGCTTTCAGCATTTTCATTTATTTCCTGTTTGCACAGTAAACAAACATCATTCTTTGCTGACAAAAATGTGTAAGTTCAATCGGAAAGACTTAACGCCTCTATGCAGATAGCAAACTTTTACAAAATGAACGATAAGTAGAGTTATGGATGGAAAATGTCTGAAAGAAAAGCTTTTTTTTAATGTATTGGTTATTATGGACTAAGCCTTTAAGAAATATATACTCCATCCAAAAATTAATTGAAGGCCTAACTTTTTCCCTCATTCATTGGTCAAGAGTCCTGACTTCAGTTCAAAAACAACTTCCCATGAAATTCCTCTTTGTGTGCAAGCTAATGATTCCAGAAGTAACTATTTAACAGTATTTTAGCAATAGAGTATGTGTTTTGAGCATTGAGCTAGATAATACACATGTGGATTATGCTACACAAGTAATGTGAGTTTTTTTTTTCTTCTTTTTCCAAGCACTTTTTAACAAAACTGGGTCCTGTTCTATGTATTGGGTCTTTTCTCCATGTAAACATGAGTTTAAAGCTTGGATAAGCATCATACAAAAATAACACTTATTGCGTGAAATGTTAATTTAACGATGCCAGTGAGAAAATAATTCTTCTGTATATAGAAGTTAATCTCACACTACTGGCAATTTATGAAATTGTCGGTAAAGAGCTAGGGTAGTCCAGCAATTATACAATAGTTAGTATAGATCAGAACAAATATAAAAAAAATAAAAAATGGTCATTTATACAGTGCACATTTTTGCTCTTTTGTTTTATCTCCTCTATGTAGTAACACTTTATGACAATTTAAATGAGTTTTCCTATAGCTTTGCAAACCCTACTACACTGAATTTTAAGAAAAGTAAACTTATTTTTATATATACAGTATATATATATATATATATATATATATATATATATATATATATATATATATATATATGTGTGTGTGTGTGTGTGTGTTTGTGTATATTTTTAAATATATAACAAGAACATACAAAACATACTAGGCCTAAAACCTGTGAAATAGCAGGTTCACTATGAAGCTTCATGTAGACTATGTGGGGGACAGCCCGGACACAGACAGGTAGACATAATAGTTTCACCACACACACGTTTATTTACAATTATGTACAGTAATTAAAGTGCACAATACCCAGTCCCGCAGCACCAATCACCCCTTAAGTCCTGGCCACACAACACAATGCCTTCTCAGAATCTGGTCCGCCTCCACTCCTCTCCACCGAGCTTTGTCCTCTTCCACCCGACTCTTGCCATTGAATGGAGGGAGGCGGCCCCTTTTATACACCCCCGGATGGACTCCAGGTGCTTCCCGAGGAGCCTCCGTTGACACACCCCTGTGTGGCGGAAGCTCTGGCTGTGTACCCGGAAGTCCTCCGGGTGTCCCCAATCCTCTTCCCCCCAGCACTTCTGGGTGTGGCGGACGTGCTGAGGTCCAGGGCTTCCAAGGCATCGGGGCGCCCCCTGGCTGTGACCACGGGGCCCTACAGGGTTGAGCTTCCAAGCTCTGTACCTGTGGCCCCCAAAGCAACCAGGGCGGTTGCCCCATCGTGTTCTGGAGGAGGTATAAGCCCTCCTCCGGTCCTCCTGGGCATCCCGGCCAGGCATGAACCCCAGCCGGGTGCCACAACTAATATAGCAGTAGGTGTTAAAAGTTTTACTTTGTTCCATAGGCGGTTTTATTCTTATATTCTCTTTAGTCTGTTGCATCTAAACACACAACTTTCAAATAAACTACGTAATTCTCCTATAAAATGAATTATTTAGAGGTACATCATTTGGATAAGGTTAATCAACAGCCACAATGGTAGTGGCCTACAGTGTGTCCTTTGTCTAGAGTTACTTGATATCAATGACCTAAACAACATGTTATTAAGAAAACCTCTTTTTAATTTGATAAAAATGTTTCCATATTTAATTTTGATTTTTGATTTAGGAGATGTAAAGTAAAAAGAACACGAAATGGTTAAGTAGGTAATTCAGAACCACATTTTACATCACTTCATAATTCTTGTTGTAACTGTTTTTTTTTTTTTTTGGTCCGATCTGTATCCACAAATAGCCCACTAATATGTGTCCTTCATACCTCTTTGAAAAGCTTTAGCATCTAATATTTCTAATTTAAATCGTTGCCCCTCAAACAATTGTACTCCTGCATGCATGAAAGTTGAACTCACCCTTGGGCTCAGATTTGCAGCCCAGTGTCATATAAGCTGGATGCCCCTGGAGTAATAGAAAAATATGTAGCAGTCACTCTCTCCCCTCACGCATCGTTGAATGAAATACATCAAAAAGACACCTAGACAAAACACATGCATACAAATGAATACATCTGAAATGACTTTGAGTAATCTGGTTAAAATTCAAAAAACAAATATACCACCGTTTTTTTTTCCTTCATTACCAAAAATTTTTAAATTAGTGGATTGGGTGGTATTTGATCTGCAACCAAAAATTAAAAATCTAAATGCTTATTAGAAAATATTAGCGTATACAGTCTGTGCCAAGTATAAACTGGTAGCAATCACACCAAATGTATTACTTTTAAATAAATATGCAGCCATAGTTAATAATTATTTTAATCTGAACAATGCAAAATACAGTATAACACTACAAAATATTCCAGAAATTGAAACATAATGTTTTATTAGCATGGGTAGCTCAAAGTCATGCACTGATGCATATTGAGAGAACTGCAGTAAAGAAGACGATAAAACAACAGCAATAAAACAGAAGTGAAATCCAGTATAAAACTCTGACCTCTCCACTGAGTTTTTAAAGTATGGGTAACATTTTAGTTTGGTAATGCAAAAATGCATCTATTATTCTATACATCTATTACATAACAGGATCATAACACACACTCCTTTGGGTCTTCATAACACTTACAAAGAATCAGTAAAGTGTTTATTCATCTCTGCAGTATGACCTACTAAGAAAACTTCACTTTGGAGTGGTCCTGAGGTGTTTTAACTGAGACACAATTATCTTGCTATTACATATTTAGTGCAAGACCTGTGAATCCTACATATTAACAAGTAATTCTACCATAATGTCCATATGCCACACTGCAGAGAAATGCATAAGCTATCTACTGATATTTTATAAGCGTTGTGAAGACCAAAAGAAGCATCTTTACAAGGTATTGTTAAATAAGAGTAAATTAGTACTAGATGCATTTTAAACTGTTACCCAAGTAAGTGATGTATTCTTTAAAAGGCCATGTTGTCCACACATGTGCATGCATCCAATACCACAGCACCATTTCAATAATTCATGTTAACCAAAATACCATTGTTTGTTGGTCCTTTAACCAGTGTTATCTTTTCTGACAGGAAAAAAAAAATCACCAAATAAAAATTGCTCTGTTGCACTTTGCTATTTTTTTTCTTTTGAGTGTCCAAGAGCTAGAGGAAATGAATGCTGCAAGCATTGTTGGTAATCAGACAAAAGATAGTTTCTTTTCATAGGCAATAACCAAAACAGTGTTAAATGCAAGAACAAATTGGAGTCACAAGATGTGCTACTGACTTGAAGAGATTTTAACACTAACATAAAGACAGCAACATTGTAGTTGAGCCAGCTAGGGCTTGCTTCACTAGGCTGGACTAAGGTTGACAGGTGAAATTTGCCAAAGCATTTTTCACAGTGAATATGCTGTGCTCACCAGTGACATTGTTCACCAAATATTTTGTTGGAAACTGACCTTGCAGTCAGCTTAGGAAAACATTTTTTTCCCAGTGCCCCATGATGCGTTGTGAGGCCAGCATGACATCAGAGAAGTATAGCAGCCATGCACAGAACCTTCATGCTGGCTTAGTAAATGATTGTTGCTGATCCACTTCACACATGCAGAAAGTCATGATGTCCTGATCTGTATTCCAGATTTTCATCCCACATGCGTTAAAAAAAAAAAAAAACTTGCAGTATTTTCATTTGAGGGATACGTTAGGTGACCATAACACTAGAATCCCTGAAGCCTATGAAAAAAGTCATAATCCCGGGCCACCTCCTCATCAGCGTCTTTGTTTTGCAAATGTGTCGATCAGCACTGGCAGCAAGTAGCCTGATATCCTATCCCCCACCAACAGAGCTGAAGTCGGACAAAAAGTTCACCCAGCTCAAGTCTGTTTTTCTAGGTATGAGGAAGGTGTGGAAAATTTATAATATATAATTAATATATCGATATTTGGAACACATGCGTTTCATGTGTGTTCCAATGATCTGGATACATGTAGGATGACAGGAAATGTGAGGCAAGAAATGTTGAACACATAACTAAAGAAATTGGGTTAGGGGACAATACTGACACGTTCGCTTGGCTGGTGCAGAGGTAAGAACTGCGATTCCGAGTCCTTCCTGCTTTTGCCGTTTTAAATAGTGAGCTGCTCTTATTGTTACTATTATAGAATAAAAACATACTTTTGATTTGATTCTGTAAAAGCCAGTGTAAATTTATAGTACTTGTAAAGGTTAGCGCTTTTTTTTTTTAATTATTATTCAGTTTTATTCTCTCAGTCACGTTCATGCACCCCCTGATCTAACACTGTTAGTTTTCCAATAAAGATGTGTTATAACAGAGGCAAACTCAGATGAGGAAGAGGATTCTACATTGGAGAAAGACAACAGAAGCCCTCCCCACAAGAAACGTCCAGTCACACATAGGAAAAACGCGGCTGCACCAGGTGTAAAGGCAAAAGATGGCACCGTTTGGATGCAGCAACAGGTTGGGTGTCATCCTGCCAGTGAATCTGCCACACACAAATGTCCTTCAACGAAGCAGCAGGGCTTACAGAGCTCGCCAAGGTATCGTGCAAACTTGTGTGTTACTGTGTTTTTTGATGGTCTTTATATAAGAAACATTTATATGTTACTTATATAAAAGCCACATCGAATATGGTTTCCCTTTATTTATTCACTTATTTTCCTATCGCATTAAGTCACAAGTAGACTGCAGACCTTCCTGTGTTTGGTCGACATAGGCATGCTGAGAAACGAGAAATTACTTTGTTGTAATGAATTTTGCAGATAAAATGGACTTTAATGTGACAAGGTTTTTTAACATCAGTTCTATAGGAAACTTCAGAAAACTTCATCTATAATCTATGCAAACATACTTTTTTATGTCAAACAGCTGGTGCAAATATAATGTGACAAGTCTACCCAGACATTTATTTGAGTGTGCCAGTTGTTTTGGAACACAGTTGGTATAATAACTCATGTTATTGGTTGCATTAAACATACAATTTAAATTGTATTATTGAATATAGAAAATATTTTCAGTCATACAGTATAAAATCAACTAATAATAAGATTAAATTTATTCTACAAAGGCACCTCTGAGACATTTGTATGTTGTCTGTATGTTGAAATTAATTGTTCAGATTAATGCAAACACTTGTTATAGGCATTCAGTATATGCACCTTATAAAGTTTGTTGGCAGTCTAATGTCTAAGAATACATGAATAAAAATAAGCTTCCTAATGCAAAATCAATAAAACAAAAACATGTTTTTTTTGTTTTTCCTCATAGCACCTTTCACTCTTCAAGTTTACAACTTTAATAATGGAAATGGGAAGACAAACAATTGCAACCTTTGGTTTTTACCCATGACTTTTTAAACTGTTTTTCTTTTTGCCATTTTTAGCTTTGAATGTGTTGTGAAAAAGAATGGGTCCTAAACTCAAACATATCTCTAACATTTATTCTGACATTTAAAGCTCCAAACATAGCAACAACTCTAAATACCCAGAGGTCAGGAAAGAAGAAAAATAATGTAAACCTGGGACTGGGGGATTTTCAGTATTAATACATTGTCCTCTTTTTTATTTATTGTTCACAGCAATGCAATATCTTAAAAGAATTCATATAATTTCTGTATTATATGTAGTGTTTACTGTTTTGACACAGGCAGGAAAAAAAGGATAGGAACAGAATAACAAGAAGCCTTTAGAGCATTTTTATAATTCACTAAAAGCAGAAATTAAAGAGAAAAACTGTACACAATTCTAGGGAGCTGACTTGCATTGGCCATTACATGGCAGACTCTCATGCAGGTTTATATTCTGCATTATAAACAGTGTAATTTATACAGATAGGAAAACTCTACACATTGCTGAAATTTCACGTTTTGTTGTTTAAGTGGTAATTTCAAGATAAATCATATCAGATCTTTTTCATCAATAACAAGATCATGTAACCAAAATATTTTAGAGAAAAACAAATTGATCATTCTTGGAAAAAAACAAATATATGTATACTGTATATTTGTATGTCCTTTAATATTTTCTGGAAGCATGTTATTTTCAATGTTTATGGAGCATTAATGAATTTTACAATTTTATCCTGACATTCTGTGCAAAACATTGCAAGCCCAGCAAATTTCAAGGGGTCCTCTTGTGCACAGCTTTCTTTATGTAAGTCCATGCATTTACAATAAGACTGGTGCTGTAACTGGGAGTTTCTTGGATATTGATATATCTTTGGTTGAGGTGGCTACATGATTTAGATCATGGTCATTGTGAAAGTTAAAATTCTTACATATCTTCAGTATTCTGGCAGAAGGCAGCAGGTTCATCTATTATCTTTCTTTAATTTGGAGCTCTCTAGAGTTCCTGTCACTATTGAGAAGAAGGCGCTCCATAGTTTAATACTACCACCATCATGCATCATAGGAGGTCCTGTGTTCTCTGTACCAAAAGTTGTGTTGACTTTCAGCCAGGTATATTGTTTGAAATTAGGCCAGACTATAAGATATTTTCCTGCATGATTCTGAGCCATTGGCAGTGTCTTTTTGCAAAAGCACTATGGGCATGGATGTTCTTTATAGAAAGAAATGGCTTCTGTCTTGCCTCCCTATCCTACAGCTCTGATATGTTGGGAATACTTGCAATGGATAAAATATTCAAGGAGAGGCCAATTATTTACATACATTGCGGTACCTACTTTAAAGTTTCTACTGGTCTCTTGGTAACCACACTGATAAGCTTTTTTTTCTAGCATAATCAACAGGCTTCTTGCAGTTCTTTGTTTTGCCATATTTCCTTCAAAGTGTGGTTAAAAGTAAAATTATCAGAGGTGCCTTTACTAACAAGATGATGTCTGTATTTCTAAGCCACTTTTCAGTTTGAAAACTAACGAAAAACTAAAAATTAATTCTACATTTAGCATAATGTCATTAACTATAACATTATTTTTCTCTGTAGAAAAATATAGCCAGTCTAGATAGATACATTTTTATACATACAGATTTCATTTCTAAACTTTGTTTCAGATTTTACTTTGAATTAAAAATTTGATTTTCTCACCATTTTACTTTTTTTTTTTTTACCACAACGCCATTTGGTTTCAGGAAATAAACTTGACAACAGGAAGTAAATATGGCAACGGTTGCACTATTCCATATCCCTTGGTAGATTCAGCAACACCTTGTGTTTCTTAGTGTTAGTTAGTTAGTTCTTTTTCATGTAGGCCCTAGCAGTTTTGAATTTTGACTATGACCTCCTTTTGACTTTGATTTGTCATGTTCTTTTGATAATTATTTGCTTCTTTTTCTTTCCTGATTTTGACCCATGGCCAGGTCTGACTATGGCTGTGGGTTTTTGAAGTCATCCCTTGGTCTATTTGCTCTTACAGTAATCCTCAGACTTTGTATGTGTCTGTAACAAAAAATATATTTCTACTAGCTGCATATGGACTGCGGGACAAAAAAACAACTGGAATACTCCCTAGCATTTTTATTATGCTTTACTTTTGTAGATGCATAAGCTAAGTGGGCCAGGGCAAGTTGTATCTTGTCCAAGATGGATGTGTAGTCGTGTGCAGTTGTGGCACAAATTGAGCAGGACAGGCTGGAACTTCGGGCAAGCGTATGGTAGCTCATTGTGTGAACATAGTGTGCATGTACAGTACCACAAAGCTAAGTTTGTCTGCTTGGGTTGAATGAGAAGTGAGGTGTATGCAAGCACAAAAAAAATTAAAAGTGCATGCATGTGCCATCTCACGAAGTACAAGTCACACTGTATAAGCTTCTAGAGCTTCTGTAGAATTCACACCAACTCCTGTGGCTGTGGTTGAGCATGAGCAAAGCTGACTGCTCCATACACACACACGCACGCACACATACACACACACACACACACACGTCTTTTGTAGTGGGAAATGAGGTGCATGGAAGTGCTGAAAAAATTAAAAAATGCATGCATGCCCCGTCTAGTGGCTGTGGTTGAGCGTGAGCAGAGCGGACTGCTCCATACACATACACATCTTTCATTTATATATGTCTAATGTAAGCATTTCATATTTTATTAGTTTGTATTACCAACAGCTATAACAATAAAATTATAATACATTAAAATTAAGTTAATAATACTATTATGCAATCTTTGTGGAAAATCTGAATTTAAATTTTCTAAGTTCCCATGATAGTTTGCAAGCCCAGTGTGACATCACAGATCTGTAGCAGCTTGCAGGCCTGCACATGTTTACATTGCTGCACGACCTGTTTCACGTAATCTTGATGTCTCTACCCCCATGGTACTCTAGCTGATCTGCATCCCGCATGTGTTTAAAAAGTTAGCTGACCATACAGGTAATGAAAAAGTGCCACTGTCAAATATATAATACTGGCGTTTGGTATGCCTGCTGAATTTATATGCATCTAGCCATGTGGCAACCAAAACCTTCATTCTCCTTCTCCCGGCGTCAGAAAAAACATAAGTTCCTGTGAAGTTGTAATAATAATACAAGATTATTGCTATTTACAGGGCATTTTTATCTTCTACATGGAAGGAAAAAACTATGAGGCATCTGTACAGATAGACTGGAAACAAAAAATATGTGGCAGTTACATGAATGCAGCTGCACTATGTTGCTAATGCCAGCTGCATTGTAACTTCAAAAAATGCTGCATGGCATGGCCAAACAGTGCAAGGAATAATGGAACTCTGTGAGTACAATGATATTTTTCTTTTTAATTTACTGACAGTTTAACAGTGGCTATTTGTTGTTTTTGTTTGTGATTGTTGTTCCGTCTGCATTTTTGGTTGTTTGAATCCTGGTGACATAATGTTTAGTACTGATACCTTGAAGCTCAAATCACATTTCTGGCCACAATAATCTCTCCAGCATGCAAAAATTTGTCCAGTATAGTTTTCCTGCACAAACTGTGGAACCAAACTGGTCTGGTGTTTCAGGTATAGAGTGGTAAAAATAAAGGAGAAAACTTGCTTGACATCTTTCACAATTAAACAAGATAAGTTGAACTGTACGTATATCATATGTGTAGGTTTTCTCATACTGGAGAGTCAGGAGGCTCAGGACAAAAAAAACAGTTTCCATACATTTGTAGATAATCATTATGAACTGAGTGCAGGGCCGCATTTTCCTATAGGCTAACTAGGCTTCAGCCTAGGGCCTCAAGATCAAGAGGGGCCTACATTCAAATTGTTAGCAAAATTTTATTATCTCTCATGTAATTTACAAACTTAAAAAATGGAAAGTGAAAGGGCCTCATAAGTGGAATAGCCTAGGGCCTCTTTTCATATAAATCCGGCCCTGACTGAGTGTCACACATTTGATTCTGCATTTGTATGGAATGGCTGTGGGTCAGATGTGAAAGCACTCTGTGGGCTGGATATGGCCCATAGGCCACCTATTGTAAAGCACTGCTTTAGGGTGAAGAACCTTCTTAAAGGGACATTATTTGTGTCTGATGTGTGTTATTCTTGTAGGTACTATACCATCTGTACAAGAATCACTAGTTGTTAAATGTTTCACTGCTTTAATAGGTTATTTGTATATACAATATATGTAACAGAGTCCTTTTCTTCAATCGTTTATATTTTCTTACATCCTGTTCTCCAAGTTCCTGTTCCAAGTTTTGTTTGTCAGCTGACTGCTGGATTTTTATACCTACTTCCACTGTATATTTTTATAGGATGCTATAGTGTACAATGATTCAAAACTTTTTCATTCCTTAATTACTTCACAGTTGAATTCTTACCATTTTATTTCAAAGATCTTCCTTTACAAATTGTAACATGTTCAAAATGCTGCTGCCACTCCTGACATAAAGATGCAGTAAACAATTCACCTGTCAGAAGACTCCATCACAACTGCTTCTCATTTGATACTGAATTTTCTCAAACTTTGCTACTGATGTATCACATTGCACATTCCAGTACCTCAGATGACCTGTCAGCCTTGGTTCACTGTAAACTCCTGCCACATACTTCCAAACTTCTGACTATTTCAAAGCCCCTTTATGCAACTCTCGGTGGATATTTTTTAAGTTTTGTATTTCACTCTGTCTCTGTGAAACTCTTCGGCCCAGATCTGTGTGTGAGATTTTCTGTTTTGGATGTTTGAATTTTCAAGTTTTTCCCAGTGTGCACTTTTTTGTACTCTGTCATGTAGTCAGTTACCTTTATTTGTTACATAATTATTTTGAATTGAATTTTTGAATTGGTATTCTTTGTAAAAGTTGTTGAATTTTTATTTACTGTTTGACAAATTCTAAATTGTATGGTCCTTGATGGTGAAAATAAAAATATTCCATAGCATTTTGATAAAGCAATCACAAAATGAAATACATTTTTGAGAATCTCTCAGATTCTTTCACTTTAGATTCCGATATTATAATAATGGAAGTTGAATAAAAAAGATAATTATGTACAAACAACTCTAGACCCATTATAGGGATAGCAAAATTTTAAATAAAGACATTAAACCTCCCACAGAGCAAAGCAAAGCAAAATAAATACTGGCCAGGTAAGTTTATAGACAAGAAGAGTTACGTTGGCATCTTTAAATTGCAGATCAGGGGAGAAGAATCTTTTCAGAATACTTTTAACTCCAAAGGTGGCGATTTGATTAATTTTTTGTGATCAAACATATTTCACTGCTTTCTCTGAAAATAAAGTGTAACTTTGGGAAGACGAGACGCTTTCAACATGAACAACACTTCAGCAGTTTTCTAGGCAAAGTAATGTTTTTTATGCTGGGTAAAGGCGAGCTGAAATGTTCATGTTGTATAACATATAGAAAAAATTATAACCCTTTTGCTCCACTTCTCCCTGGAGCAGATATAAACTATGAAGCATTTCAGCTAGTCTACTGCCAGTCTCACACAATTGCTTTTCACGCTTGATTAAACATCTCCTGTGGGCTCACTAAGATTCCCCCGGGATAAACTATTATAACCAAAGTGGCAGGGGTTACACTATAATGCATCTGACAAATGAGCATTAATTAAAACTCAAAAGTGCCCATTTTGTGTGAGCCTGTGATAGTAATACATGAACTCTACATCTCAGTGAACTAGTTTCTGATGTGTTTTGGATTTTTTGTATCAAATACATTTAACTACTCTAAAATAAAGTAGGTTATGTAAAAACGTAGCAATACTATTAGTAAATAAATCTGCTCTGATAAAAAAACTGTTTCTGAAATTACACATCTCTCCATTTGTAAACTTATTTCAGCTTTTTAGTCCTAACCTTACTCATTCATTTACACTGTGGAGACTGGCTCGGACACAGACAGGCAGACACGTTCGTGTCACCCAACACACGTTTATTTACAATATATACATTGTCCATACTGTGTTCACAAGCCCCAAAGACCCCAAAGTCCTGGCCAGAACACAATGCCTTCTTCAGGCCGCCTCTTTGTCCTCCTCCTGACGTCATCCTACTTCCTCTTGTCCTTGACTGGAGGGAGGCGGCCCCTTTTATACACACCCGGATGTGCTCCAGGTGCTCCCCGGCAATCTTCCACAGACAGTCCCCAGTGTGGCGGAAGTATCGGCTGTGTACCCGGAAGCACTCTGGGTGTCCCCTCTTCTCTTCCCCCCAGCACTTCCTGGTGTGGCGGAAGCGCTGGGGTCCAGGGTCCCCAAGGCATCAGGGCACCCCCTGGCGGAGGCCACGGGCCCCTACAGGGTAGAGCTTCCAAGCTCTGTACCCGTGGCCCCCAATAAACCAGGGAGGACGCCCCTCATGTCCTGGAGGAGGCACATGCCATTCTCCACTCCTCCTGGGCGTCCCGGCCGGGTATGGACGCCCGCCAGGCACCACAACACATTACAGATGTACACTACAGTATGTTATAAGATACAGAAGACATTTGGTCCAAAAATTAAGCCTATGGATTTTTGTCACACATATCCTTAAGAAAATCTTAGCATTTTTTAATACACTCATTTTAGTGTCATTCTTTATAAATGAAATGAAAGGAAAATTACTTCAATTTTGACAGAATAATTAAAATAATATATAACTACCCCATTTTATTAAAATTAAAAGTTTTATCTGATAATCCAGTTATCGAAAAAGTGGTGTTTCTTGTACAGGCATTTATTTTTAACTACAGAGAAACTCTATTTTCATTCATAGAAACAAAGTACTATAAATATATATATAGAGAGAGATATTCATGCTAAAAAAGGAACTTTCAGACCTTATTTTACTTAATTCTAATCTGTTTGGCTTTTAAGTTTTGGATCTTGTTGTACACAATTGATATAAAGCATAGCTGGAAAATGAGGAGTTAAGAGAAAAAATGTGATTTACAGCAAGATAAAGGATTTTTCTAAAATAATACACCTGAACAAGTCATAATTTGTACCCTGTATTTTCAAAAAGGCGGTTCAGTTTCCCAAAAGCTTATTCCATTTATTTAAAAATAGCACTTCATTCTGATAATAGCCTCACAGCAGAGATGGTAGAATTCTACTTTACATTGTATGTCTGTCTAATTACAATGTACTGAATGTCATCCCCTGCATGTGTGGAGCAGATTATTTAGGCTACAGTACCTATTATGTGAAGCAGGTGTACTACTTGAGTTCTAAAGGGAGGAAAACGAGTAAACCAGTGCAAGCTGAAAGCCTGTGTTTGAAGCAAACAGGGTGAACCCAGCATAAATTATTTCTGGGCCCTCAGGAAAACCTTAGAGGGGTATCTTGCTAGTGACCCTATTTTATACTTATGCCCTGTGAAGGCCTGCTAAAACAAGGGATCCACTTGTGTTGTGTGATTTATGGCAAGTTTTTGTTGATCTTAAGTACCTGGAACTATACAGTAAGTGCATGGCTTTCTGAATGCACTGCTGACTTTGGCTATTTTAGTGATTGCTGGTTAGTTTTGCAAAACTGGCTGGGGTAAATATTGCTGTGTGATTATATACTATACTGGACTTGAAAGTCAAGTTGAGAGAGTTAAGAGTCAGCTTGCTCCTTGCTTGGTGTGGTCATACAAACCTGAAATGGATAGGTGGATTCAGGACACAGTTGAATAGATAAGTGTTCTGTTCTTTGAAAGTTTTATTAAAAAGATTAATTGCTCTGTACTGCCTGCCACCCTTGACCCACTACAGTTTGCATATTGCCAGAACAAATCTACTGGTGATACAATAGTCCAAACAGCACACTCTGGCCTCTCCATTTCTGAGAAGAGAAACACATAATATGAGATTGATATTTGTGGACTACAGATCAGTATTTAATATAATTGTCCCCTAATGACTTGATAGCAACCTCAGTGTCCAGCATCTAAAGAGCCATCTTTATAGCTGGATGTTGAACTTTTATAAGACCGGCACCGCAGATTCAGGGGAATCCATAAATATAATGCTGCCTGTTGTGGGGCCCGATGGAAACATTTTTCATTCACGTGTACTCTGTATGTTGTGATATGACAATGAATACATAAATAAATAAAATTAAAAAACACATTTTATTTATGATGATAACATGGCAAAATGAAAACCTTTTAAATGCTGCTTAAAACGTACCTTTTTTTTCTTCTTTCCATAATGGTCCTATCATAAAAGAAATACAATAAATTTGAATGAGGCTGTTCTTGGACATTTATTAAGGTAAACACAAGTAACAGGTATCTGGTGCCTATTCACATAGACAGTTTGATCGGAATCACCACAGTTCTCAGTTTAATTTTGCCTGCTTTTTATTATTTTGCTCGATTTTTTTTTCTTGGAATATGCCAAGATTTCTATTCCTTCCAGATTTTTTCATGGTGACCCATATTCTGTACTTTATCATGGTACCAAGTCACAGAATGCTGTTGATAAGTCCTTTTACTTTGTCTGTATTCTAGAATGCTTCTTCTTTGTCATAATTAACTCCCCCCATGAAATAATTTTGCTTACTGTTTTACAAATTTCTACACTTTTTGTATTTGTTATTTCCTATTTGCTTTTTTCTGTTCCAGTTTGTTTTTGAGTGTCTGGGTGGCTTTTTGTCCCTTTAGATTTTCTTTTGCTTTTTAAAATTTTTTTTTTTTAAACTTTGTTTAAATTTTTTATTTTTTTTTAAACTTTCCAGTTTTTTGTGTTTGATTTTTGTCATGTTTTTGCATTTGTTCTTTCTGATTTTGTTCAAGTTGTTAAGTATGATCTATGACTTTTTGATGTATCTTTTGCTTTTTATGTATTGCTTTTTGGGGCTGGTGAAACACCCCACTAATCTGCACTATAAGCACAAGAAACTTATTTACCCTTAATCTATATTCAAAATTAGTATGAATTCTCTGGAGCCTTAAGGCTGTCTTGTTGAACCATACTGTTAATAGTGATGCACTTGGGATAGATTGTGGTCCTTGCAACACAGAAATCAATTAGGTGGGTCTGATAATGGATGGACAAATTAAAACACAATGACCTGTAATGAACAGTACATTATAGAGCAAAGTAAAAATGGAACAGAGTGTACAAAAATATAGTTTTGGCAGAAAAAGTAAAACATTTTAGCTTTTTCTAAAGGTCATTGATATGAATTTATACCTCCACTGCCTTTGTAAATGTGCCAGAGGACAGTACTTAGAAAAAGTAGCAAACATTGGCCATGTATTCAGAGGAGCCATAATAAGGAGAGAAGGGACAGCTTTAGAATTGTATGAATAGCAGGGAGATACCTTTTCCACCTACTGTGACTATCTTCAAGGAGATATTTTAGAACTTAGTACCTACAAGCACTTACAGAATACATGCAAATATCCTAGAACACTATAAATCATATAAGAATACTTTTTTAAACATTAACAAAACCCATACAGACAATTTTCATAGCTTTCTTTGTTCGTCCACAAAAACAACTGTGTTAAATACAGTACAGTGCCTTTTTTGAGATGGGTGACATTAGATATTGATTAGGGATAGCTAATAAGACTACACTGCAGAAATACACATTCCCAAAACTAATATCTACTTTAAGGCTGTCTAAAATGGAGTATGAAGTCTGCTACAAGTTCATCTACAACTCTATGCAACATTTGTCTCGGATGTAATTTTTATAATGTGCTAAAGGCAAAGGTAGGTATACTGAACTGAAGGCATGTCATGAAATTAGCCTTCGTTTACCTTCTTCACTAGGTCAAAAGGCTGGTTTTCTAGGATATGGGAATCCTTTTCTTAGTGTAAGGTTGGTACTCCTGGCCACAGAGTGCAACAGCAGCTAAAGGATTTCATTTAAACCTGTTATTTTAACAAATGTAGGAACACTGTTCTTGCTGTACAAACACAAGGATTGCATATTCTAAAGAGTGTACCTAGCCATAAGTCTTCTCCAAGTCAACAAAATATGTGTAGACTGCATTAGCAAAAACTCATGACCTCTTGAATATCCACCTAAAGGCAAAGACATATATGAACATCCCATGGCCAGGTGACAATCCATATTACATCTTCTGCATCTGATTTTTAATTAACCACTGGAGTCTCTGTTCTAGGATCATAATAAAAGCTTTCCCAGAGTAGATGATAAGTGTCATCCATCACTAAATAAACATATCCTCTTGCCCCCTTTTTTAAAATAGGGGTCATATTTCCAATATGCCATTTTTGGAACATTGTTCCTGTGTTTCATGTAATATTGAAAAATAGTGTCAACTGATTTTCCCCATTCTCTGAGAATTTTTAACCAGAGTTCATTCACCCCTATGGCCTTGTCACTGTAGCATATTTTACCCACCATATGAATTTCAGTCAGGGAAATGGACCAAAGCCTATCAGATGATTCCAGCACCATATCAATAGAGAAGAGTGTATGAGCTTGTTTAATAAATTGATTAAAATATTTCTTCTTCTGTGCTATGATATTCCCAGGTCAAGATTAGTATTTCCCTACCAGTGCTGAGAACATAGCCTTCCTGAGTTATTGAGTGATTTGCCAAAGTTATTTTACATTGTATCCCCAAACTCCTGCCTTACTGGACAGCTCATACCTCTCAATCAAATCTTTGGTGAGACTCTGCTGCTAACATTACATGGAAACCATCTTTCTTTAACTTGACAGTTTCTCTCACTACTACTATCCACCAAAGAGGTCCTACTGGTGCTGGTATGGCAGGCACTTCTTGCAGCAGCCAGTTTTAGACTAGTGAGATTTAGTCCACAGGATTCAGACTCCATATTTGAGACTTCCCTCAAAATGTAGAAGTGTGTTCAACTCATCTCAAACAGTTGTATCCACTAACCATTCCGAGTACATCCTCACTCCTTGTTAGGGTCTTGTAGTTCAGTCTACCAGACATTCCACTTATCTGTGGCAATGCACTACCAGATGGTGATCAGTTGACAGGTCAGCATGTTTCCACACACAACTGATCTGGACATATGGCCTCTGACTAGATAATATGGATTCAAAATTTACTACTGATATTTAGACTATGATGTTGCGGATACTGTTATGAGAAGCCTTATATATGAACATTATTTTTATTCTCCATGAGCAATTTATGATAAGCACAGAAATCCAATAACAATGAATCATATGGATTCAGCTCATGCAGCGCTTTCTTCCCAATAACACCATAGAGCATTTCAGTAATTCCCCATGAGTGTTTTAGTCTACCAGATGGAGTCAATAGATCTTTGCTCTGAATATCTGTTTCGTTCATATTTAAAACAGTAGTAAAACGTTTTCCTCTCCTCAAAATATAAAGGCGCATTGAGGTAACCCTTTGATTTGCTGGCATGAACTTCAGCTCTATGGACTTAGATGGAAATGTGCCAGAGTGCAAGAGAATTAGAGATGGAAGGGAAGACAGAAAGAGAGAGAGTGAGTGCTCTTAATTAAGAAGTTTATCAAAGTCCTGCAGTATCTGTTCCATATTTTTTACTCTCTTACATGAGCTTGTACTCTTTCCATACTGGATAAGTTATGTTTTACAGATGTGTCATATGTCAAAGTCTAATACATCCAGCCTATACCAGTCGCCTGACTTTGCAGCCATCAACTTACAGGCACTGAGCTCACATTCCAGCTTCTTACACAGACCCAAGCCACATTTATATGAGTCACCTGAATTTAATTATATTAATAACAGACATTGACCTAAAATTAATAAACTTATTGGAATGAAAATGTGCAGCTTCCCTCTTCAGTAAATTTAGAATTAGTATTACAGTGACAGCTAGAGCCCTTAGAAAGGAGCCTTGTATGGTAATATCGATTTTGAACAAACAGTGACATTGCTAATTTGGCATTAGATATTATGTTCGCTTTGTGTTATTCACAACTGACTGGTGAGTTTGCAGAATGTAAAAGGAGGCTCTGATAAGAGCTTCAGCAAGAAATCAATGTGTGAAACAGAGAGATACTCAACATTAAAAAAAGAAATGGGAAAGCGGACAAGTTAGCAGATCTAATCAGAGCAGATAGTGTTTTTCAGACCTTAAAGGAACTATTACTTTAGTACTTTCAGTTTCTACCTCTGGCCTTTTATGAAACTCCTTTAAGTTACCAGTGATCCAACTACAAAAAGGAAAAAATACATTTTACCTCTGTGCTTTTGGATAATTTTCCCAATAGGAATGTACTATTTAAAATATTTTTCTTCTTCTTTGTCACGTTTTCCCACTTCTATGTAAGGCTGATGTGTTTGACCAACCTTCTCTATACACCTTGGTCCTGTATCTCCTCCCCATTCAAACCCTTTCCCTTCATGTCTTCCTTTGCTCTATCCATCCTCCCACCTCCACTTTGGCCTCCCTCTTTCTCTTTCCCTGCACCTTCATTTTCATTAATATTTTGCAACAGATTTATTTATAATTTCTCAATCTGTCCTTCTTTGTAACTCCACACATTCCTCTCACCATTCTCATTTCTGACACATCCATCTTCTTCTCCACCACTTCATTTACTGCCAATGTCTCAGCTTGGTTATGTCATTGCTGGTCTTAACGCTACCACAAATAGAGGATGCGACTATTACAAATAATGTTTGCATTTTAGAGAACTTGTCATCCATTTTCTGTACCTGATTATCCAATTAACACTAGAAGTGCTATTTGCCATGCCAATGGACCTTGTGTTTTTAAGTTTTTAATTATTTTATCAATGTAGGTCTCTTGCTTCTATCCTTCCTTGACCTTTTCTAAATAGCTGCCTAGGAATTGCTCTTTTTATCATAACTCTAAAATTCCATTCAGAAAAAGTGATTGACCATATTTTTCTTAGTTTTTATATACATGAAAAATGTCTCTCCATCAATTACTACTTCAAGCACCACTATAGAGTGCTGATACCCAGGTGTGGATTGAATTGCTCTCTCTCTCCTCAGGATTAGAATTGACTGTATTTGCATATCCTTCTACATTAAAATCTTCTGTTATTATTATTGATGTTATTGGCAATTGTTGCCTGACTTTGAATTTATGTCTTTTTCTGCAGATAATTAGACAATAATCACCAAAAATCATAGATAATTGTAAAAAAAAAATGTTGGCACTCCAGGTATTTCAATTAGGTAAAAACATAAATAATATCACCTGACATGTCATAATAATGATTTTTAAACAACATGGAGTAAGAAATACAAAGCCAACAGCTGTTTCCACACGAAGAAAAGAAAAGATTGCATGAAGTGGTTTGAACAAGTTGCAACAAAAGAACACAGTATTGGAAGGTGGCTCACTCACAACATGTTCAGAGACATGGCTGATACAACCATGTAGTATGAAAATGCAAATGCTTGTGTGACATAAAGGTGCTAAGACATATCTGAGATTGTACTGTGGCTGAATTCAGAAAGCCTGATGAAACAAGGGACTTGACAATATCTAAGTTGCCAGGTAAAAAATAAAGTATATAATTTTAGCACAGCTATTCTGAAATGCTGGTAGGTGTATTGATTCATATACTGACACAATGGTTTGATGGCAGAAGTGTACTGAATCTGATTTTGTTCCTATTTGGCACCTCATAGTATACTGACAGCAGTGGTGGTACTGTATATCAGACTTGGCACAATTTTGTGGATAACCGTATCATATGTCACAAGCTAGGACACAACATGAGCGTTAATGAACAGCTATTCCCAATGATATGTCAATACATTTCATTCACTACATGCCAAGCAAACTCGACAAGAGTGGCATCAAATTCTGGATGTAAACAGCAAATATATGCTAAATGTTCTTCCCAAATTGGAGAAAGATCCTACTCAACTTCTGCGAAAGACTGCCTGAGACTGTGGTACTGTGACTCATTAAGCCATCTTAAGAGCTCATCTTACTTACTGCTTGTCATTTACAAATATATACCAACAAATACATAAGTAAGGTTGTACATTTTAAACTATTTACTCAGAAAAATAATAGTGTCTACTTCATGTATTTTTGTATGCACAGCAAAAGGAAAAGCGCTGTTTTGTTTTTCAAGATTAAATATTTTAGCGGTATTGTGCTGTGTAGGAGTGAGATTTGGGAAATTATCTTTTTAAAACTGGAAATATTTGCAAACCTGAAGCAGCATTGAAAGATATTCTTTATTTTTACATACACTCAGGCTGTGTTGCAAGCTGCAGTCACAAAAACGTCTCGAAAATTCCCTCACTGGTCTGCCCAGAGGTCAGCTGGCCCTTCAAGTGCTACTTGTGGGCTGTGGCCTACATAGGACTAACAAGGGGAGCTTTAAAAGGTATAAAGTCCTAAACTTTACTAAAATGCCTCTCAGAGGAGAGAAACAATAAAAAAAACGCTGGCTTGTGAAGACAATACAAACAGTGTTCTTTATAAACAGAATATTTTTTAACTAAAATAAGAAGAACAAGAAATTGGGAAACTAAATTAAAAAGGAATTGCCTAAAAGCCAATTCAGTGAACAAGTCCCAATACACTATCTAAAATAAGAATCCAATAAACACAAACACAAAAAATCCAAGGAAACTAAAAAATGTAAGAAAAACAATGCTCACTTTTAAACTTGCCGTGCTAATGCTGGGTCTCACTTCTGAGAATGAAAAAGACAAAAGAAGCAACAGTGATGTCAGGGTGGTCCTGCCTCCGTGGGCTCCATCCACAAAGTATAAGAAATGGACACTATGTTAAGGAGAAAGTACACAATAACCAAGTAATATGCACAATAGGACAAAAAAATAACAATTCAAAATTAACAAAACTACAGAAAACCTGAAAAATACAGCCAGGAAATAAAAACATGGCTGTAGCACAAAAGGCTGTTAAAATGTTGTGATAGACTGTCTATGGTTTTAGGTACAGAGCTCAAAAAAAAAGACAAAAACATTGAAAAAAATAGCAATTCAAAATTAACAAAACAACAGAAACTGCTTGACTTAGCATTGGCAGGTACTGTACACCTAAAAATGATTAAAAAAAAACAAAAAAAGATCTTGACTGGCACCTTGATTGTATTTATATATTATACTAATTTATACTAATATTCTGTTTATTTGTATTTAATTATAATTTTGTAAAAACAATCTTTCCAACAAAATGAACGGTTATCAGTATTGGACCAACTAAAAATAAATACAATTTTTTTAACTGACAACTTTAGGCAAACTTAATCCATTTATGTACTAAAATGAAAAGATTATATGAAAGAAGCAAATCCCTAAAGAATCTGATCAGTTCCTGGGTATGCAGGAAAGGGTATTTGATATAATAGAGAAGGTCTTGCAACATTTGGAAAGCTTTAGCATGCTAGCTAATCCCTTATGTGAACAGACTTAAAGCTTCTGCTGGAGAAATACTTTAAAACCAGGAACTAATGAGAGATTCAAAGCTTGTACAGGCCTTCCTTTTACCCAAGACTAAAGATTAACTATATGGATTACTGGAAACACAAACAATAGGAACAAACAGATAGTCTTGTTATTGTACAAGTATGGGTCAGGCATGAAATTGTTTAAATATATCCCATTATACAGGAAATTATTATTTTCTATGTTTTATATTTAGTAATTTGTATGTGGAAAAGTTCAATTGCACAGCAGTGCACACACCACATACCCATACTGAATAATGCTAAAGAGGCAGGCAGAGTAGGGTGCCTTACAAAGTACTTTATAAATGCACCATCTGTCCATCCTGTCTGAAACAGCTTTTTTCCACGCTTACGACCACTGGAAGCCAGAACCTATTCCAGGAGTATTAGGTGTAAGGCTAAAAACAGCTATGAATAGTTTGTGAATTTGTACAGTGCACCATCACAGCCAAACTCACAAATTCAAGGTAAATTTAGAGCAAACATTAAAAGTTCCTAAAGGAAGCATAAATGCATTGAAAATATGTATACTCCACAAAGACAATTACAGATGTGGAGCTATGAGGCAGTGCTAACTACTGCTATGTGTCACCCTTCAGAGCAAAATGAATTAAATAAAATTAAAACTAAGTTTCTAAAAGGTTGTATTTTGCTACCGTTTTTAACAGAACATTCCAGGATTAATCTGGAATCTACTAACCATTTTAATGTTCAGTTTTACAGTAATCCCTCCTCCATCGCGGGGGTTGTGTTCCAGAGCCACCCGCGAAATAAGAAAATCCGCGAAGTAGAAACCATATGTTTATATGGTTATTTTTATATTGTCATGCTTGGGTCACAGATTTGCGCAGAAACACAGGAGGTTGTAGAGAGACAGGAACGTTATTCAAACACTGCAAACAAACATTTGTCTCTTCTTCAAAAGTTTAAACTGTGCTCCATGACAAGACAGAGATGACAGTTCTGTCTCACAATTAAAAGAATGCAAACATATTTTCCTCTTCAAAGGAGTGCGCGTCAGGAGCAGAGTCTGTCAGAAAGACACAGGAAAGCAAACAAATCAATAGGGCTGTTTGCTTTTAAGTATGCGAAGCACCGCGGCACAAAGCTGTTGAAGGCGGCAGCTCACACCCCCTCCGTCAGGAGCAGAGAGAGAGAGAGAGACAGATAAAAAAATCAATACGTGCCCTTCGTGCTTTTAAGTATGCGAAGCACCGTGCAGCATGTCGCTTCACGAAGTAGCTGCACAGACGGTAGCCAACGTGAAGATAATCTTTCAGCATTTTTAGACGAGCGTCCATATCGTCTAGGTGTGCGAACAGCCCCCCTGCTCAATCCCCCTACGTCAGGATCAGAGAAAGTCAGCGCAAGAGAGACAGAAAAGTAGCTTCTCAGCCATCTGCCAATAGCGTCCCTTGTATGAAATCAACTGGGCAAACCAACTGAGGAAGCATGTACCAGAAATTAAAAGACCCATTGTCCGCAGAAATCCGCGAACCAGCAAAAAATCTGCGATATATATTTAAATATGCTTACATATAAAATCCGCGATGGAGTGAAGCCAAAAAAGGCGAAGCGCGATATAGCGAGGGATTACTGTAGTTATTGTGAAGTTAAGTTAGATGGTGTTTTATTGTGTTATCAGATCACTAGTGATATGCACCTAACATGAAAGTACCAACTAACCTCTTTAAGTTCTTTTCCTAATGGAGGATAAGATGAAATGTTAAAACCAGCTATACAACAGTGGTCATCTGTAACTACTTTGCTGTCTCACTGTTCATATTGTACACCATGTATTGAACCCTAGGGACCTCTACGGCAAGCAGCTTCCTGACCGGGACTGTCTTTAGTTCCAGGACCTTTACTTCAACCCAGTTTTAGCACCAGTAAAGGTCCTCTCATGCCTTTAATGGACCACAATTAGAGAAGAAACGGATAATCTGCCACACTATGAAACAAAGAGACATTGACTTAAACATTCACTTAAAAATTATATTTATTTGCATCCAAAAAATAACCTACAGAGAATTTTCACTTTACAAAACGTATAAGCAACACAGTGAATGACCATATGTGTGATGTTTTTTGTGCTATATACAGAAGTGCATTGCAAAAATTGTTGGTTTTTAAAACTTGTTGTTTACACAAAAACAAATTTGCATGTACCAAGCCACTCCTTAGAGGAAAAATTGATGAGGATGTAGTTGCCACTTAAACTTCAAATAACTTACTACAAGGTTTATGAAATGAGTAAGCAGTTTGCCTTCAGAGATGTTTCAGTGGTGGCACTACAAATTATTGCTTTGTCAAACAAGTGCAAGATAGAGAATGTTCTCATTTTGAGTATTGTTCCAAGTTAAAGAAATATAAAAAGGTGATTTAGCCATTATGTAATTCTCCGAGCTGAACATTCAACAAGTAATTATTAATGTCAGGCATACCTGTAAATTTTATTATGAAACATTCATACATGGGGTGAAATGGTGACTGAGCTAAGGATCTGCTCTGGTAATTAAAAGGTTGACGGTTTGAATCCTGTTAGTGCCAAAAGTGATTCTACTCCGTTGGGCCCTTGAGCAAGGCCCTTAACCTGCAACTTCTGCTTGTTCAATGACAGGATCATAAGGAAGTGTAGCTTATTATGGCAGCACTACATAATCCCTTATGTCCAGGGGCCTCATGTATAAATGGTGTGTACGCACAGTAATGTTTCATATGAACGTTTTCACACTCAAATCGCAATGTGTAAAACCTAAACTTGGCGTAAAGCCACACACATTTCCACGATACCTCATACCCTGGCGTATGCAAGTTCACCGCTCGGTTTTGCAGACTGGCGGAACCCAGTGTCAAAGCAGTGTTACTGTTCCTGTGTGGTTACCCTTTCTATTTCAGATCCACATTCCTGACGCGGCTTTATAAATACACTGAAATTAACCGCATATTGTTTATTAGTTTAATGCATCTGATTGTAATTAACCAGTAACAATATAATGGTCCATGGAATGGTCAAACAATTCCAAATACCATAACTGCTTTAGCGTTGTTACTCTCACTGCATCCTCTTTTACTTCTTTCAGCTGCTCCCATTAGGGGTTGCCACAGCGGATCATCTTTTTCCATATTACTCTCACTGCACCACTCCGAGCATCTGATCGGAAAGAGATTTATCAGTATACAGCATCAAGCACACACTGCCTCAGCCATGCTTCCTATCTATCTATCTATCTATCTATCTATCTATTTGAACAGCTTCTCATACAGCAAACTCTTCAAAACCTTTCCTGTATGGACCTTCCAGTTAAGTAAGAGTTTCATCCCAAGAGCTCTAAACGCAATCAATCAGTTCATCAAGTGCTCCTTGTAGAACT
The DNA here is from genome assembly GCF_900747795.2 of Erpetoichthys calabaricus. Taxonomy (NCBI): domain Eukaryota; kingdom Metazoa; phylum Chordata; class Cladistia; order Polypteriformes; family Polypteridae; genus Erpetoichthys; species Erpetoichthys calabaricus. The sequence goes on along the minus strand of NC_041404.2, from coordinate 9,188,814 downwards.
GTTTGGAATTATTATCACAATCACCTCACTGTAAACTTGCACTACAGTTATAATATTGCACAACCTGAGCCACTTTATAAAGCGCGTATTTACATATGATGACGATATCATTTTTAAGATGAAATACAGCAAAATATGTTTATTATATTATACAGATTAAACTTTAACTTCATTTAAATAATCTATATTGTTAATAATTAAAGGACACAGTGTCGCTACGCTAGCAAGGATCTGGCGTTCGTTCCTGCCTCGCACTGTATGCTTTACTGGGACTGGCGTGAAGGATAGAATAATTAAACATGTACTACGAAGATATTTCAGTGTTCCTTAAAAGTTTTGAAGAATCAGTGTTATAAGCTTACAGATGGCTTAACGTCTATTACAGAGCTGATTGTGTGCCAATTGGGTATTTGGAGAAAGAAAGGTAAGGACAGGAATTGGGAGTTAGTACGTTTCAAAGAGACAGTACTGCTGCAATAAATTCATCGAAGGTCACGCACAATCACAGCGCCACTGTGTTCCCATGTTTAATAGCATGCTTTAACTCCTATCAGCATGAAAATTATATCAAGTATACATCTCAGTATTTTAATTATTCAGAGAGCTGTAATATTACGAATGTAATGGATTCGGTGTCCTGTCGGAGGAAGACAAAACCCGGAAGCACGTAGTGATTCACACACATAGAGCACATATAAGATCAAATACAAAACAAAGTATTTAAAGTATTTGAGAAACTAGTAAATTAAATGATTTTAAGATGAAGTTTATGGTGTTCTACTTTAATGATAAAATAAACTACGTGATCAAAGTGGAAATTTCAAGATTGAAGTTGACATTTCGTGCTTTTTTCCCCACTGTGAGCCTATTTTTTTTTCTCTGTACCCTAATAAGTTTTCATATGACACTCAAACAGTGGGCTACGGCTCGGCTTTTCACGGCGACTTTGATATCTGACAACTTCTTTTTTGTTTCGGGCACTGTGCGACTTTGTGAACTTGAGCTTTCGAGTTTCTCCAACACTCTCTGTCACTCGATCAACTTCCTTTTCTTGTTTATACCACTGTTTAAACCAACAAATCGTACGTTTTTCCTTGCCTCCACTTGGTATTCGCTGAAATTCTTATATTTTCCCCCATGCTTTTTCTATTGTCTTTTCCCTGAGCTTAGGGGCTATTTATATTGATTTGCATATTCAAAGAGGCATAATTCTGGGAGGAGTTGGGCGGGACAGCAGGCGCGTGCACGTGTGTTACTTTTCATGCTTATCGGGATTTATGTAGCGGAAGAACGTGGAAGTTTGCGTACGTACAGATTCCTGCATCTGGATTTTTCTGTGCGTACGCACATTCCCGCTTTTGTGCTTACTCCATGTTATAGTGTGAGTTCTATGCACGGCGTTATACATTAGGCCCCAGATGTTATTCACACCTCGAATGAAGGTCCACTCCCCCCCCCCCCTCAGAGAAAAGAAATGGGGGAGAAAAAATGGTGGGAAACAGAGCAATAGTTTGGGAATCTAGTGTCTCGTACAATGACGTCCAATGGATACAAGAGACATAACACATAAGACATAGATATGTTACTAACAGAACAGCTGAAACACATTTTACCCTGGACAGTTAAATAGCATCATGCTGCATGAAAATCAATTATGATCTAAATGTGGGCCAGCTAGCTAACATCTATGTGTTCTGTCCTCAATAGAAACAGTTGTCTTACAGGATACATTTACCTGGCCTCTGACTGTGTTAATAATCTGTACCGTCTCCTGCCATATTTGATTCTTGCAGCTATTTCTCTACATTCATGACGAATGTAGAAGCCCTCATGGTGTTTTCTTACCATCTGAGCCTTTCAGGTAATTAAATTAATTGACTCTAATTAATAAGGCTAGTTTTGGTCTATAAGTAAGTGCAAAATAACAAGATAAAAAAAACCAAATGAGGCTACTTTGGGCTGTCTGGAACCTAAATGAATGATGAGCTATTACTGCTTCTTGGTACCATCAGGAGGGCATGGCAGAAGTGTTATAATGAATGTTTGAAATAGATCTGTCTGAGAGCAGGTGTGCAATGTATCTACTAATTGCTCACTTAATAATAACATCTTATGTGTAGAAAATACAAGTATGGTTGCACTTCTTATGAGGAAATAATCAAGAGTAAAGTAAAGGTGGCTTTGCGAGCATCATATGGCCAAGTATGAGTGCATTATAAATAGCACTTCTGGTAGGTGTTCATCATCAGTGACACTGTTACTAGATATTTTGGTAATGGCTGGCCAATACAAAAACATCCTGAAACTGATGGAACTGTGGTTGGAAAATACTACTGATGAAAAAAGGCCAAAGGTCATTGACACATCTTGAGTAAGGTAACAAACATACATACATAACAATAGAAGTGAGTCAACTTATAGAGAAATACAACAGATGTGCCAAAAGAGCCATATCAGAACACACAATTCACCAGACCTTATTATGAATAGGCTATGACAACTAATGACTCGATTAGTGATCCACTCCTGCCACTGAGATCATTAATGAATGTACTTTACTGAAACATTTTATATATACAAAATCAGAATATTTTGACATTTGTAATGATTTCCAACAGTAGCTATGTTTCGATGTGTTTTTCCACTGCAATGATACATTTCTTCTTAATAATTTACAGTAATTCAATGCACTAGTAATAATAAAGTATATTGGAACAGCAGTGTTTGAACAGGTTGGAAATACCCCATATACATTGCCATTTTACAAGTGTTTGCAACAGTCGCAATAAATTAATTTCAACATGTTACTTACACATTCTAGTGCTATCGTCAAATCTGAACTTGTTATCCCCTTAAACAGTTTTTAGAACATTTTACAAGTTTTGGGCAAACAAAAATTTTCAGCAACCAATATGATGACCATCAGGATATCTATCTATCTATCTATCTATCTATCTATCTATCTATCTATCTATCTATCTATCTATCTATCTATCTATCTATCTATCTATCTATCTATCTATCTATCTATCTATCTATCTATCTATCTATCTACAGTATACCTCAGCCATCCCTTGCAGCTTGGCCTGCGTAGAAGTGAAGCAGGACAGCGAGGAAGGCCCTGCCTGGCTCCCTACTCCTGTCGTCACACTTCCCCTTCCCCTCGGCCCGCAGCCTATGTTTCGGATTAGTGCGAATATATCACTCCTGCAAGCAAGCTATGATACATAGCGTGATGAGAGAAGTCACAAAATCAACCAGAATGTTCAAGCAAATTATAGAAAAAAAACCAATCTAAATCCGTTAAGCAGTTATCTTGTGAGAAGCAGACTGACAGACAGACGCTGGATTTTATATATATATATATATATATATACAGTATCTCACAAAAGTGAGTACACCCCTTACATTTTTGTAAATATTTTATTATATCTTTTCATGGGACAACAATGAAGATATGACACTTTGATACAATGTAAAGTAGTCAGTGTACAGCTTGTATAACAGTGTAAATTTGCTGTCCCCTCAAAATAACTCAAAACACAGCCATTAATGTCTAAACCGCTGGCAACAAACGTGAGTACACCCATAAGTGAAAAATGGTATTGGTGACCTACAAATCACATGCTATAGATTCAACAGTTGAAGTCAAACAACTTAATCATCATAATATAGGATCAATTTCAATAGTACCATATTAAAAATAATAATAATATAAAAAGTATAAATGTTTGTTATTACATTATGTCTGTGTGGTATGGAGTCCCAAGTAGTTGCTTAGCTCATTTCTTCTTTTTTTGGCTGCTCCTGTTAGGGGTTGCCACAGCAGATCATCTTCTTCCATATCGTCTTGTCTTCTGCATCTTGCTCTATTACACCCACCACCTGCATGTCCTCTCTCACCACATCCATAAACCTTCTCTTTTCATCTTGCCTGGCAGCTCTATCCTTAACATCCTTCTCCCAGTATACCAAGCATCTCTCCTCTGCACATGTCCATCCTCATCACACTCAGTGCAAATCTTAACATCTTTAACTCTGCCACCTCCAGCTCTGTCTCCTGCTTTCTGGTCAGTACCACCGTCTCTAACCCATATAACATGACTGGTCTCACTACAGTCCTGTAGAACTTCCCTTTCACTCCGATACCCATCTGTCACAAATCACTCCTGACAATCTTCTCCAACCATTCCACCCTGCCTGCACTCTCTTTTTCACCTCTCTTCCACAATCCCCATTACTCTGTACTGTTGATCCCAAGTATTTAAACTCATCCACCTTCATCAACTCTATTCCCTGCATCCTCACCATTCCTCTGACATCCCTCTCATTCACACACGTATTCTGTCTTGTTCTTACTGACCTTTATTCCTCTCCTCTCTAGAGCAAACCTCCAACTCTCCAGGGTCTCCTCGACCTGCTCCCTACTCTCACTACAGATCACAATGTCATCAGCAAACATCATAGTCCACGGGGACTCTTATCTAATCTCGTCTGTCAACCTGTCCATCACCATTGTAAATAAGAAGGGGCTCAGAGCCGATCCCTGATGTAATCCCACCTCCCTGTTGAATGCATCCATCATTCTTACGGCAGTTTTCACCACTGTCACACTTACCGCATACATATCCTGTACAACTCTTACATACTTCTCTGCCACTCCCGACTTCCTCATACAATACCACAACTCCTCGAGGCACCCTGTCATATGCTTTCTCCAGGTCCACAAAGACGCAATGTAACTCCTTCTGAGCTTCTCTGTACTTCTCCGTCAACACCCTTAGAGCAAACATTGCATGTGTAGTGCTCTTTCCTGGCATGAAACCATACTGCTGCTCACTAATCATCACCTCACTTCTTAACCTAGCTTTCACTACTCTTTTCCATAATTTCATGCTGTGACTCATCAATTATATGCCCCTGTAGTTACTACAATCCTGCACATCCCCCTTATTCTTAAATATCAGCACCAGTACACTTCTTCTCCACTCCTCAGGCATCCTCTCAATTTCCAAGATTCCATTAAACAATCTGATTAAAAACTCCACTGCCATCTCTCCTCAACACCTTCATGCTTCCACATGTATATCATCTGGACCAACGGCTTTTCCATTCTTCATCCTATTCATAGCTGTCCTTACTTCCTCCTTGCTAATCTGTTGCACTTCCTGATTTACTATCTACACATCATCCAACCTTCTCTCTCTCTCATTCTCTTTATTCTTCAGCCTCTCAAAGTACTCTTTTCATCTGCTCAACACACCCTCCTCGCTTGTGAGTATGTTTCCATCTTTATCCTTTATCACCCTAACCTGCTGCACATCTTTCCCAGCTCAGTCCCTCTGTCTAGCCAATTGGTACAGGTCCTTATCTCCCTCCTTAGTGTTCAGCCTCTCATACAACTCATCATACGCCTTTTCTTTAGCCTTCATCACCTCTCTCTTCACCTTGTGCCTTATCTCCTTGTACTCTTGTCTACTTTCTGCATCTTTCTGACTATCCCACTTCTTCTTTGCCATCCTCTTCCTCTGTATATCTCTTCTGTACTTCCCCATTCCACCACCAGGGATTCTTTTCCTCCTTCCTCTGTTAAGATGTCACACCAAGCACCCTTCTTGCTGTCACCCTTACTGCTTCTGCTGCAGTTGCCTAGCTGTCTGGCAACTCTTCACTGCCACCCAGTGCCTGTCTTAACTCCTCCCTAAATTCAATCTTGCAGTCTTCCTTTTTCAACTTCCACCATTTGATCCTTTGCTCTTCCCTCCCTCCCTCTCCTCTTCTTCTTGATCTCCAATGTCATCCTACAGACCACCATCCTATGCTGCATAACTACACTTTCCCTGCCACCACTTTGCAGTCTTTAATCTTCTTCAGACTGACTCTTCTGCATAGGATATAATCTACCTGTGTTCATCTTCCTCCACTCTTGTACGTCACCCTATGTTCCTCCCTCTTCTTAAATACGTATTCACCACAGCCACGCCCATCCTTTTTGCAAAATCCACTATCCTTTGACCTTCTTCATTCCTCTCCTTGACACCATACCTACCCATCACCTCCTCATCTGTTCCCTTCACCAACATGTTCATTGAAATCCGCTCCAATCACCACTTTCTGTCCCTTGGGTATACTGTCCATCACCTCATCCATTTCACTTCAGAAATCTTCTTTCTCATCCATCGAACACCCAAGTTGTGGGGCATATGCACTGACACCATTCATCATCTCACCTTCAGTTTCCAGCTTCATAATCATTACTCTGTCTGACACTCTTTTCACCTCCAAAACACTTTTGACATACTACTCCTTCAGAATAATCCCTACCCCATTTCTCCTCCCATCTACACCATGATAGAACAATTTGAATCCACTTCCGATCCACCTGGCCTTACTCCCCTTCCATTTAGTCTCTTGGACGCACAATATATCAGCCTTCCTTCTCTCCATCGTATCAACAACAACAACAACAACATTTATTTATATAGCACATTTTCATACAAAAAGTAGCTCAAAGTGCTTTACATAATGAAGAAAAGAAGAATAAAAGACAAATAAGAAATTAAAATAACCAGTCATACTGCCAACATTCAAAATTCCTACCCTCAGTTCCACTCTCTTTACCACCCTCCTCTACTTCTGCCTCCAGACACGTTTCCCCCCTCTTCTTCTCCTTCTTCGGCCAACAGTAGCCCAGTTTCCGAAGCACTTACTGGCGTAACCCTCCCCATTTATCCAGGCTTGAGACCGGCACAAAGAAACAGTGTTACTGTTCTGATCTCACTATTACGATATAAAAGATATTCAAGCAGCTAAACTAATCTCTTTACCTATTAGCATGCTCTGTAATGGATGGGCATCGCATTTAGGACTGAATGCCTTGTGCCTGTTACTGTTAGAAACAGCAATATTCAAGTTAAAAGGTATTGGGTGAAGAATATAATTTATATAATTTATTGTATTCTTGTTAGGGTATCTGGAAATAAATAGATTTTACCACTAACCATAAGCATGGTGCATTGTTAATAAGCAGAAAGTACTATTATTACATGCGAATCTCTTATTTTAAAGTTCTGCTGACAACCTTATGACAGGTTGATGGCCATTAGTTTGACAGGTTTGGAGTGGCTTAGGTTGCATTTTGTCAGCAACATATAACAGATAAGGAAATTTATTTAAACTGTCCATCAAGTAGGAATAGATTTTTAAAATAAATACAAATTCATCTTACAATATTTACTTCAAATTTTCTTTAAATTAGACTTCTAGTGAGAAAAAACATGGAATGGTGTCAGATATGTAAAAAAAGAGCAAATACAACAGCTGATCCAATTTGTACTTTATTATTCTGGAAATACTCGGGCATTAATGTTCTAGTATTTGGATGGAGTTACGGTTGAATGGCGGCAGAAGAACAAAGAAAAACTGCAGAACAAACAGGGACCTCCATTGAAATTTAAATACTTCATTGTATTTCCATGTAGTAGTGAAGGGTCTATGTTAGACTGATGGACCAAAATACAAAACAAGAAGGTTTTTCTGTAGGTATTAAGTATTTTCTGATATATCATTCACTTTAGACAAAGTTTTACTTTTTAAAGGCACTTGAAATGTTTCAAGGCTGATAACCAACCTTTCAGGGTTCTAAAATATCTGAATGATTCTGACCTAAATTGGGTTTGTAAAGGTCTATCAATCTAGTAAAAGATCTACATCTTGTGAAAGCAAAAAAAGAGTTCAAGAATTTGTTGTTACATTAGATAGATGTGTAATGAACAGCTCATTTATTATGGTATTTGTTGTTTACATATACAATAGTAAGACTGGCCTTTATATCACCTAACTGGGTTAAACATGGGTTATTAATGCAAGGGTGAAACCCAGGAGAAAACGGACACTTACTTTATCTTATGCTTAATTATTTAAATGTGCATAACACAATTCTGCTAATATTGTGCCTTAATACTTTTATTTCACAGATGTTCTTTTTATCATCATTTTTGTAACAGTATCACACTGTCATTTTATTCATTGTTTTACATAAGAAATTTGTCAAACAAATCATCCAGATTCTTCTTAAAGGTTGTCAAGGTTTCTGCTTCAACTCCATGGCTCTGTAGTTTGTTCCAGATTCCTACAACTTTTTGCATAAAGAAATGCTTCTTGGCTCCAGTAAATGATTCACCCTTAAAATGAAATAGTGTTGCTGGATCTACAGTACTTTATCGATGCCTGTGAGTATTTCAAATACCTAGATTAGGTCCCCATGCAGTCTTTTCTGCTTGAGACTAAACAATTAATTTTCTTTTCTATTACCATTACCTCATCTAATACATCATGTCATCGAACTCTTAATATGCATAATATGAAGGACTATATTATTCCATCTAATCAACTAGTGCCATCAGTATTTTCTGACTCCTGTTGCTTCGCTAATGGGGGTGATTTGAGGATTGTACTACTGATCTTAGCACTGCTTCATAGGAGGGGTGTTTGGGCTTTCCCATTAGCTTATCCTCACTTTCTAGAGGGATGTTCATTACTCATTTACCTCATTCTAACCTTGGAGAATCAAGCTGCTGGTTTCCCTAAGCCATGTGTAGTTAACCCTTTAGATACCTTCAGTCATTTTCCTTATGTTTTAATAATTCATTGTTACAACTTCATTTAAGTATAAACTTGTAGTAAATTGTAAAAATTTACATATTAACTAAAAATTCTATAATCTCCTCTTCACAGCTTGAAGTGCTGCTGTCTTTCTTGTGCTGTGGTGACCAGAACTGCACATAATACTCCAGATGAGATCTTAATAGTGCATTATATAGTTTGAGCATAACATCCCTTGACTTAAATTCAACAATTTTTATGATGTAACCTAAAATTTTATTTTTCTTTTAATTGCTTCTGTGCTTTGCTTCGTTTGAAAATGTTATATCAACATATACCCCTAAATCCTTCTCAAAGGTTGCTTCTTGTAGGACTGTGCCTCTCATTTTGTATTTATAATTGATGTTCCTTTTTCCCAAGTGTAGCACTTTGCATATTCACTACATTAAACTGCATTTTTCAGGTGTTTGCCCAGTTCTGAAGGTTATCTATGTCTACCTCCTCAGAGTCTACCATTCCTCCAATTTTAGTGTCATCTACGACAATTTCAGTAACTAACTATACCAAAATGAATTGGATTATACTAGATTAGATACACTTTATTAAATCTTTTAGGTAGGAGGCCAACTGTCGTGACATAGTTCAGGGGGAAAATTCAGGGACAGAGAGTGAATAAAAGCTGTAAACATCAATAAAACTCACCGTTATGTTATAGATAGACCCTCTTAGCTAGGAGGACTGTCAAAACATCAAATCCCTGCGTTGTACGTGAGTAACATAGACAATGTCTAGAATTACATCGACATTGGGCAAAAGAGCAAAGCAAATTACTCTGTGCGTATTATTTATTTAATTGTTTGTTTGTTTGTTTTATGCGTTTATTGTTGAATCAGACTCTGACTTATTGAACTCCGATTTTGATGCAAGTGATCTGGAGATCAAAAACAAAAGTCAGGTACCTGCATTAGCAGATTGATCCCCAGCTGATCGTACAGATGACATGCTGGGAGGACTACACGGGAATAGATTCGTTTGAGGCAAGCTGGTGACTGGACTTTATCAAACAACATGGTGTACTAGTGAATTCTGTGGATTACCAGACTTCGACTACTTGAAGCTGTTTTTTGCCTTTCTGCTTATGAGTGATGAGACAAACAGGTATGCAACAAGTAATTGACTTTGCATACTGTATAAGCTCATGGAACATAAAAAATTTGTCATAAATAAGTATTTTATGTTGATTTATGTGTGAAACCATTGCTTTGTGTGCATTTTAGTAAACTGCGTTTTTTTGGAAAAATATTCAGCTCTGGACAAAGGGGAAAAAATTAGCCCCAAAAGAATTAATCCTATGGGAAAATTCAAATGCATACAGCAGCAGAAACATAAAAAACAAGACTACAGACTCACAGGACAGATAATACATCCAATCAATAGATAGATAGATAGCTATATAAATGTAATGAATTATTATTATTATTATAGATAGATAGATAGATAGATAGATAGATAGATAGATAGATAGATAGATAGATAGATAGATAGATAGATAGATAGATAGATAGATAGATAGACTTAACAAGTACAGTACATTGTGTATTCAACACAATCCAACCTCTGCTCCTTAGGGACAAGCTGACAGAGATGGGATTAGATTCATACCTAGTGGCATGGATCGTGGACTATCTTAAAGACAGACCTCAGTATGTGCGTCTTGGGAACTGCACGTCTGACATTGTGGTCAGCAACACAGGAGCGCCACAAGGGACTGTACTTTCTCCGGTCCTGTTCAGCCTATATACTTTGGACTTCCAATACAACTCGGAGTCCTGCCACGTGCAAAAGTTCGCTGATGACACTGCTATCGTGGGCTGCATCAGGAATTGGCTGAAGGATGAGTATAGGGACCTAATCAATGATTTTGTCAAATGGTGCGACTCAAACCACCTACAACTGAACACCAGCAAAACCAAGGAGCTGGTGGTGGATTTTAGGAGACCCAGACCCCTCATAGACCCCGTGATCATCAAAGGTGACTGTGTGCAGATGGTGCAGACCTATAAATATCTGGGAGTGCAGCTGGATGATAAATTAGACTGGACTGCCAATACTGATGCGCTGTGCAAGAAAGGACAGAGCCGACTATACTTCCTTAGAAGGCTGGCGTCCTTCAACATTTGCAATAAGATGCTGCAGATGTTCTATCAGACGGTTGTGGCGAGCGCCCTCTTCTACACGGTGGTGTGCTGGGGAGGCAGCATTAAGAGGAAAGACACCTCACGCCTGGACAAACTGGTGAGGAAGGCAGGCTCTATTGTTGGCATGGAGCTGGACAGTTTAACATCTGTGGCAGAGTGAAGGGCACTCAACAGGCTCCTATCAATTATGGAGAATCCACTGCATCCACTAAATAGTATCATCTCCAGACAGAGGAGCAGCTTCAGCGACAGACTGCTGTCACTGTCCTGCTCCACTGACAGACTGTCTATCTATCTATCTATCTATCTATCTATCTATCTATCTATCTATCTATCTATCTATCTATCTATCTATCTATCTATCTATCTATCTATTATTACTGTAGCTTATGATGTATGAGTCATCTGACAACTTCTGTATTTTAGCATTTGGTTATTTGGAACACTTTATTTATCCCCAGGGGGAAATTGTCTAGATGGCAAGCGCTGGTATTTTGCTGGAAGTCTGTTGTGTAGATGGTAAACAGATGACAGTTCCCTAAGGTGCTCCGTTATTATCCACAAACATTTCTGACGCACAGTCCCTCTGTCTCAGAAACTGCTCTCTGTTGGTCAGGTAGTGATCCAGGAGATTTTGGGAGCATCAAGATTCAAAGCCATAAGCTGTTTTCCCCAGCCGATGACGCAGAATGGTATTAAAAGCACTGGAAAAGTCAAAGTGCATTATCCTGATTGTGGTACTAGCTTTGTCCAAGTGGGAGTAGGCTTTGTGGAGCTTATTGATGAGACATTATCCTCCACACCTATATGCGCCTGATAGGCAAACTGCAGAGGATCCAGATATTCTGAAACTAGGGGTCATAGTTGTTTTAGGACCAGCTTCTCAAAGGTCTTCATGATGTATGAAGTAACAGCAACTGGTCCAAAGTCCTTGGGATCACTGGAATGCCATTTCTTTGGCACTGGGAGCACACAGGGTGTCTTACACAGCTGGGAATCCTTCTATAAATTCAGTGAAAGGGGAAATAGGTGCTGAAGGACCACACAGAGCTGGCTAACACATGTTTTCAGAACCCAGGGGCTGATTGCATCTGGCACTGAATCCTTGTTTATACAGAGTTTTCCTAACTCTCTTCTCACTTGAACAGCAGAGACACACTATCTAGGGAGTAGGGGGGAGGGGAGGTCGACCACAAGTGTGATGTCATTGTGGGGGAAGGTCATACAGGGTGTAGATGGCATTTGGGATTCTGGAACCTCCTCAGCTTGCACACAGAGGCTAGCAGTGTTGGGGGAGGGCTAGACTGACATTTAGTCAAACGTGTTGAAGAACTACTTCAGTTCATTAGCTCTGTTCTTGTTCCCTCCTCTGCATGTTTAATAGCCTCCTTGTAGCCAGTGGTAGTCCTCATACCATTCCACACTTCCTTCATGCTGTTTTGTTGTAACTTGTCTCTTGTTTGTCTCTGTAGTGAGATTTCTCCTCACAGAGCTGCTTCTTCAGTTTTGATTGCACCTGCTTGATTTCATATCTCTAAACCGGGAGGGTCTCTTCTTCATATTCAGTAAGGCTTTCCATTGTTTTGTGGTCAACAACTTGTTATTGGGAAAATTGGGCACTGACTTTGTGGGGACTGTGTTATCCATACAAAACTTAATGTAGTCTGTGATACAGTGGCTCAGATCCCCAATGTCCTGGCTGTGTGACTCACAAACAATATCCCAGTCAGTGTTTTCAAAGGAATTCTTCAGAGCCTCCTCAACTCAGTTGTCCATACCTTCACAGTTCTGGTGGTGGAAGGCAACATCTGGACAATGGGCTTATATGCAGGAATGAGCTGTGCCAAATTATGGTCCAATCAGCCTAAAGGTGGCAAAGCAACAGAGTTGCATGTCTCTTTAATATTGTCATATAACAAGTCCAGGGTCATGTTTCCTCTTTTTGTACATTCCACAAACTGTTAAAAATTGTTAAGGGTGGAGGAAAGTGAAACATGGTTAAAATTCCCAGAAACTGTGATGAATGCACTGGGATGGTCTGTAGAGAGATTGTTTATAACAGAGTATACGTTGTCTCTTGGAATTGCCACATTTGCAGAAGGGGGGATGTAAACTGCTTGCACAATCACATGTGAAAACTCTCTTGGCAAATAAAAAGGTCATAAGCCCAATGTGAACAGCTCAACATTTGGATCACATACCTGTGCTTTAAATGTAATGTGTCCAGGGTTGCACCATTTTTCATTAACAAATCTGTCAAGTCTGCCCTTTTTCCTTCTTGCCACTTTTTCTGCTTCTGCTTCTGTCCACCCACACAATTTTAAATCTATCTGGTGCAACCGCGGAGTCCAGAGTTTCACCTCTAACCTCTGAATAAAGCACATGAAAATGCTGAGTTTGTATTCCCTTTGGCTCCTGATCAGTGTTGAAAGCTCATCCATTTTATTTACCAACGATCCTACATTTTCCAGATAAGGTCTGTACTTTTTTCTAAAGGTTGCAATTAGATCCAATACTCTAGTAGACAAAGGGCGCAGGTCCAGCAGTTGCTGTTGCTTGTGAGTCCTTCCTCACGTTTTCAGTTATCCATTGAAAAATAATAAACAGTAGCAAACAATTACAAACACAAACACAAAAATGCTGTTGCAGGCAGCCATTCATGGCAGTGCCAGAAGTATAGATGTCATCAATATAAATCAGTAAAAGTTTTCAAGCAAAACAACACCATTTTGTGTGTTCTGAAATGGCCTGCATTATGATTAGTAATGGTCCCCCACTGCTACTACATGGCCGCTGTCCATTGTGTGCATGACTAGCCATTGCTATTTAAGATGCCACTGTGCTATTTTCAGCATTGAAATGTTTTGTTTCCTTATGTAGACCTTGGTGGAATTAGCTAGCAGTTTATAACAGTAGTGAATTTACAATCCTGTGCTTGCATTTCATCATTTCGTGTTTGTTCTCTTACTGATATTGATCTCTGCAATCGTTATTGACTTTGTTCTTGCCTCACGATTTTTGTTCTCCTGGTTCAGACCGCTGCTTCATTTATACTTTTTTCCTACATATTTTCTTCCAGTCATTGTGACTTTCTTTTGCTTTGTGGGCTGAATAGGTAGCAAATATAACAAGCACTTAGTGATTAATGAGCAGGTTGGGGGCCACATAGATTATGAAGGACTTAACGTGCTACTTTAGTTAAGATGGACTTTAAGAAACATTTCAAAAGTAATGATCAGACTTAAGATGGATTTTATAGTGTTCTTGCTTCTGAGGAATGCACCTCTGTTTAGTTACCCTACAGTTTTAGTATGAATGGGTTAAGTGAATAGGAGCTGCTTGACAAAATCAAAACTCAGTAATATCCAAAATAAAGATTGGTAAATATAACAATGTAGTGTTTAATGTATTGTTTAAAGGTGTTTTGTGTGCTGTAAGAATATTAATGTGGATTATTTAGTACTGGACAGACTTTCACAAGAAGACATTTTATTTACCAAAATGTTATTTCAGCTGAACAATGAAAAATGCTACAAGAGGCTCACAAACAATTTTTTAAACATTTTATCAAATTAGTTGATTTTAAAGGTCACTTTACATTATTGGATGAACAGACTATTGAGAAGGACACACAAAGCAGTGTACTGTATAGACCATCTTTGCCAAGTTAATTAAGTGGGCATTCAGCTATTCTTCTGGTTCTTTTCTAATACAGGTTCATCCTGAACATAGCCACAGGGAGCCTAGACCTACTGTGACTAAATCAGTAAATCAATAGAACGTGAGCATACTGAAGACCAAATCTCTTTTTGCTACTGCTGGTTTCAATTCAGACTGTGGATGTTATGAGCTCCCTCAATTTAAGCTCATAATTGGACTCGGCTTCTTCCAGTCTAAAAGTCTGCAGCACTACCCATAAACCCATTAATTGCTGAATGGAGAAGTTAGTCTTGTAATTTTACACAGAAGCTGGGAAGCTTGCAATAGGAAAGCAGTAGGTCCCTGGTGAAGATCTGTAGAAGATTATGATAAAAAGTCAGTTTTGTTGTTACTTTAATAGTGTTCTGCAGCTGTACTGAACAATGAGAAGTGTTTTGCTTTGCAAACAAGAAGAAGTTACATCTGAAAGACTATAAAAGGGAATGACTTTGTAGTGTACAGTGTAAATCTTGCATCAATGCAAGTATAATTTGAAGAAATGCCACTCCAGGGAGAAAAGCAGCAGTTCATTGGGCTAATTGTTAATGATGATTAAATATAATATTAAGGGAGGAATATTGACTGATTATGAGAAAGGTTAGATTGAGATGTCAGCTTCATAAAAGATTTATACATAAGCAACCTGAAGGACTGGTATATTTAATGAATGCTAGAAATAGAAAAGATTGCTAATTGGACTAACTGATTGTTTTCAAAATGTTGAAAAAAACCCAACAAACTTAATAAAATGCACAGATGTCTCGATGAAAGTCTGACATAAGTATAATATATTTAATACCAAGAAGTAGTCTTTCCATGTACATGCTGAATTAACAAAAACAAATTCTGAATCATCAAAAAGAGAATAAATAATACAGTAAACTATTTTTTCTGAGTTCTCTTTGTGTGATAATTATGTATATGATAGTAACTACAACTCAAATGAATTTTGTGTAATCTGCTAGGAAGCAGGTGTTTTTCTTTGCAAATCAACAAACAGGCAATGACAATTTGATTGCTAAATGTACAATTTTACAGCACTCCTTTTTGTCTGCTAAGAGAAATACTGCCAAGAAATTAACCTCTTTTATAGTAAGATCATAAAGTTGCCATATGTTGTAAATAAATCTAAACTGGCTCCCTTCTTCCCTGCTGTACACTGTCAGTCACTCTGCAGGTGTGCCCTATTTGGAAAATGATCACCCAGGGAAACCTGAACGCTACATTTGTAGAAAGGCTGTTTTTAACTGAACTAGTTTTACATATTTTGCAAAAAAGGCAATAGAATGTTCAGCAACAAAAAGAGGAAAAGCACAGCATTTGCCAAATTTTCCACAGTAATGTGCGACATTTTCAAATACAATTGGTTTCCTATTAGGATAAGCAATGGTGATATGTAATTATCTGCACAACATTTTCTATATTTTATCATTTAAATAACCATATTTAATCGGAAAATTAAGATTTGTTCTTATTTACCACTCCATTATGTTAAAATGCTTTTACCAAAATTTGTGTTGAGTTACATGAAATTTGATTCACTTTTACATGTTTTTATTGTTAAATGGTGCATTTTCACAAAGTGACATGAACAGGGACCAGAAGAAGAACTCAGGGACCAATTTTATTAAATGGTGGAATTTTACTGATCTTTTTGGAGTTTGCACATGTTTTTCACTTTGTTTTATTCCTGAGAGTCTGCTTTCCGCCTGCTGTCCAAACACATTCTTTGTAATTCTAAAACAGCTCCCAGCAGCCTCTAGAACATATATGAAGTGATGCAGATATCAATGTCAATATTAATATATCACAATGGTTTAATGATTGAGTTGGGGTAGCTTTAAAGAGCACAACCACAATCAAAGGAATACTAATTTTTGGTAACCACCACAAGGTGTGCCAACTACTACTGCCAAAAAGATGCCAAAAAAGAGGAAAGGAGTTGTAAAAATGTAGTAAATGACAAGTGAAACAATTACAACAATTAATAAATTACTGAATAAGTCAGTGATAGCTCTGTTAAGAATATGCTGTTCCATACTGGTAAGAATTCTGCCTTAATTTAAAGGGTGGAAAAGACCAGGAGTCTCTAACAGTAGTAGGTAGATCATTCCATAGTGAACTCTTTTTGTGGTAGTAACTTTAGGTTATAAAAGCCTTCAATGTCTGTGATAACAACAATATCTGGAAACTATAATATTAGTAACATATTAGGCTGTAGTAAATCTAGAAGTCCATAATATGTGGCTTTTCAATTACAATTGTATCTCATATCATTATTATTATATTTTTAGTGTTTAGGTTAGGTAGACTTTATTATCCTAGAGAAAAATTTGTTTGCAACAGGAAAGCACAAAACCAGAAGATATTGTTACAGAGATCCAATAGATAAACAAAGACACAACATTTGACAACCAATGTTATACAATAACACACACTCAAGATCAATACAAAGAAGAATAATTACTATCAACAGTACAAAAAATAATAATGTGGAATTGAACATTTAGCAGCATCCCTACAAGTAACAGAATTTAAAATGCTTATATCTCTAGGAATAAAAGAGTTCTTAAGAGTTATAGGAATATAAGAGTTCTTACAAGATCCAGATATAGCATAACTGTGTACAATTTCCATGTATTGGCAATTGGAGCAAATACAAATGTATTGATTAACAGAGTTGGAGGAGACAGCCAACGCAGCAACCTTATGGTATAAAGTCCATTGTGTTTTGCCACTTCTCCTTGCTGCTTACTGTAAATGAAGGAAAAGCCTATCCAGGTGACATAAGGTGAGAGGCAGGAACTAACTCTGAATGAAAATAATTTCATTCAAGAGGAGGACTGAAAAAACAGACAGATGGTGCAGTACATTTTATTGAAGTGGGTTGCTGATGCACCATCTTGCCTAATTATTTTGTTGACCAGATGCTATAATTATGTCTTTAAATCAATATACTAAAAAAGCAAATACTTTCTTTAATGATCGGTTTTGTAAAAACATTAGTTTTGTAAGTTCTGTCTTTAATCATCTGGCATCATTTTTTAACAATTCTTTGCAGTTTCTTAAAGTTATGTAAGAAAAGATGTTGGCTTAGTGCAATAAAAGCAATAGCAAAAAAGTTCAAAAATAGAATGAATTCCATGTAATCTGTCAAATACTTCATACAATAATAAGACATAATTATGTTATTATATATTAGAGATGTGTTTCGTATGTGGGATTTTCAAGTATAATGACTGCTGGGACTGTAAAAAAAACTTGATATTATAAATGCAAAATTGTCACATCATAAGACAAGTCTGAAAAAAAAATAACAAGCAGCAGTACAAATTAACCAGAAAAGTCCCAAGTAACAATGTATAATAAAGAATCCAAAAATATTCGTCTTTGGAAGTTGCCATATTTGTATTTCTCAGCTGTGCTCTGTGGCATTATGACCTATTTTAATCAGTACACAGGTTTCTGCTCAGTTTAACGCTCACTTCATTGATTTAAAAGAAAATTACATTAATCAAGTCTGTTCAATCAATGAAGAGTTTTAAACACAATCAAATGCCACAAGATGTAATTGTATCTTTTTTATTATAGCAAATCTGGATGAGTAGGCTTTAGGGCAGCCAGTTAAATGACATTTTCTTTTTAAGAGCAACTACATGCATATTAATAATGGTCAACTATTTTTTAAGAAATACTGTATATACCGTATGTAACCATAGGATAATATAGTCTTTGTAACATTTTTGAATATCTTTCAATTTTGTATTTATAATTTGTAGAAATGTCCTCAAAAACAACTTTTCCCTCCATAAATCTACTATATTTCAGCAATTTTAAGTAAAACTAACTCCCATCTATATTATTTTTAAGAATCATTCATGATACAATGAATTTCCTTCATCAGTATAGCTAGTTGTACAGCATTTTGAATAAATGTAGATTCATTGCATCAGTTTATCTCAGTTTTACACATTCATGGTGCTTCACTAGTATTCATATTCCTTTTAAATCTGTTATATATAAAGACGAATGTGTGTTTATCTGGCAAGTCCACACCATTGAACCTATCTCTTCCAAATGTGGCACAGATTCCCCAGTTACACAGGGAAAGATAATAGGCAAGATTTGTTCTGAAAATGCTCCACTTGCAGAACTTAATTTAGTGTCTGTACCCAAAGTTAGATTCCTAGTCCGTGGGCACATAGCACATACCACATAATTTACAGAGGGATAATTTGTATTAGGATTATGATACTTTAAATGATGAGTTGTTAATTGGGGAAAACACATTAGCCCATACATGCTTTGCATTCAGTAATAAAACATAAATACAGTAAAGCCCAGTGATAACATGCCCCACTATAACAAGAACTGGGAAAAGATGTAATCGTTGTTGTGTTAAGGAAAGGAAGGGTTCAAAGTACAGCTGTTTAATGGTTTATTGTCAGACATTTTTTTCAAATGTTATTGCGAACAACTCCAAAAATTCTTGAGTATTATTTAGTGTTGTTGATGTTGTGCTTAATCCATCTGGGGGTTCTGCAAATGCTGGGTCATCACTAGGTGATGACATTTTGCAATACTTTATCAGTACAAATACTGATATCAGAGCTAACATTGTGCCTGTTGTTCAGGATCCGTTGGTGAGGGTCATTCACTCCGCTGTACTTCATCAGTTTCCGACAGTCTCCTTTTCAGACCTGACGAATATTGTAAGTTGTATGAAGCCATCTTTTTGTCCTTTTGATTTTAAGAGTTCCTGCTTGATTCTTTAACACTAGAATTCCTAAAGCCTACAAAAAAAGTCGTAATGGCAGGCCACCTAAAATTCCCTTGCATCTCCTCATCAGTGCCTTTGTTTTGCAAACGAGTCAATCAGCACTGGCAGCAGGCGGCCTGCTATCCCATCTCCCACCAATGCAGCTGAAGTCAGACACAACGTTCTCCCAGCTGTTTATCAAGTCTGTTTATCTGGGTGTGAGGTGTCTGAAATTGTATAGGGTAAATAAAATATCATTTTTGGGAATTCATACATTTCATGTGTGTTCCATGTCTAACAATCTATGTAAATGTCGGATGACAGGAAATAATAGGCAAGAAATGTTGAACACATAACTAAAACAGAAAATGTTTTTATGTTATAGTACTAAAGAAAAATGTTGATATGAAGTGTATAATGTGTGAAGACTTAAACCCAAATATGAAATAAACACTTTCACAAAAGGTATAACAAAACAAGAGTGCTTTTATTCAAGAATATAACTGAAGAAAAATAAATTGGGTTAGGATACAAGGCAAACATATCCACTTGGCTGGTGCAGAGGTAAGAACTGCTGTCTCATAGTCAAAAGATTGCGGGTTCGATCCCCGGTCCTTTTTGCAGTTACCATTTTGAGTAGTGAGCTGCTATTATTATTACGATTATAGAATAAAAACATACATTTGATTTGAGTCTGTAACAGCCAGTGTAAATTTATTGTACCTATAAAGGTTAGCGCTTTTTTTTTTTATTATTCAGTTTTATTGTCTCAGTCACATTCACACTCCCCCCGATCTGACAGTGTTAATTTTCAAATAAAGACGTGGTGTGACGATGCGGGTCCTGCTCCATGCTCCCATCTGTCTTTCGGAAGCCTCTTGAACCCAACACTGTCGGTAATGTAACCGGATGAGCTAGACAATGAGGACACCAAATGAAGCAAGGGGAAGGTGCAAAGTGCAAAAGTGCTTTTATTTAAAACAAAACCAAAACAAAACAGTGTCCAACGAAAGAGCAGTGCATCAGAGTTCCATAAATAAATAATCCATAAAAAAGGTAGAAAATTCCAAACATTTAAAACAAGGCTTATATCATATCATAGTTAATAGCTCCCTTGAACTGGCACTGTCTTCACTAAGAAATGAATACTGCAGTACTGGATTTTGCTGACGCTTATTAGCTGTGCTCTAAACAGTTGATAGTCAGGTTTGCTGCCTAGTAATTCTGATAATGTAAAAGTCATAAACATTATCTTGGTTTAATAACCTAACTCAGGAGCTCTCAATTACAACCGTGGAGGGTTACAGTGGATGAAATATTTTGCTTCAGTCAGTTTCTTAACATTAGAATCCCTGCCAAAATGTCATTCTCCCTGAAAAATCCTAATTTTCCTGACATATGCAAGGAAAGTCGTAGGTCCTTATCACCGCGCCATTTGCCAGGAAATAAGTGCTTTGGTTTTGCAACTGTGTCACTCAACCTGCACCTGCACTAATCCATCCCCCATTCAACCAGCCGAAGAAAATGTTGTAAACATAGCTAAAACAGAAAATTGTTTTATGTTATAGTAATAGCAACAAAATGTCAATGTGAAGTGTAGAATATGTACAGAGTGAAGTCAAAATATCAAATAAAAACTTTCACAAAAGCTATAACAAAACAAACTTGCTATTATTCAAGAATAAAACCAAATGAAAAGAAATTGTTCAAATGACATGTTGCTGTGAATGTGTAAAAACCAAAGTCCAAATATCTGTTGGTACAAAATAAAGATGTTTGCATACATGTGTTTGCGTGTTTCATTTCCACAAAGATGTCCCAGTGGTAGCACTGCTGCTTTGCAGGTTCACACAGGTGGTGCAGAGGTAATATTGCTGCCTCGCAATAAAGAAGTCCTCGGTTTGAATCCCGGAACCTCCCTGCATGGAGCGCCTTGAGTAGTGAGCTATTATTACTATAATATAATAAAAACATACGTTTGATTTGAGTCTGTAACAGTCGGCGTAAATGTATGGTACTTGTAAGAGTTAGCGCTGAAGAGATAAAAGCAGAAACACAAATGCTGGTGAATCAATTCTTCTTGGATTCTTGCAGAACAAACAGACACTGCAATGTCCATGGAGTTAATTTTCCTTGCATATGGACATTTGGCAGTAATTTAACTCCATAGACATTGCGGTGTCTGTTTGCATTCAGGTTCTAAAAATGTCATACTTTCACAGAAAGTTACCAGCTAATAATGACATGCCCATGGCAAAGGAACACTAGCAATCCATTTACCTTGATCCCACTTAAACCTCTTTATGTACATCTCAAAATTATCTGTGTTAATAAAATGTTTAGAAATAAATGAAAAAAACAGGGAAGTACAAATCTGTTCTGCTCCACATAACATGTGGATGTTGTTCTTGGATAAGGAAAATTTACAATGTGATAAAGAGATTTGATTTGATTTGGTAGATTCAAAGCACTAATTGGGTTACTGTTGGCTGAAGAAGAAGAAGGAGAAGAAGAGGGGGGAGATGTGTCCGGAGGCAGGAGGAGAGGAGGAAAGTAAAGAGAGTGGAACTGAGGGTAGGAACTTTGAATGTTGGCAGTATGATTGGTAAGGGGAGAGAGTTAGCAGATATGATGGAGAGAAGGAAAGTTGATATATTGTGCGTGCAGGTGGATCGGAGGTGGATTCAAATTGTTCTATCATGGTTTGAATAGGAGGAGAAATGGGGTAGGAGTTATTCTGAAGGAACGGTATGTCAAAAGTATTTTGGAGGTGAAAAGAGTGTCAGGCAGAGTAATGATTATGAAACTGGAAACTGGAGGTGTGATGATGAATGTTGTTAGTGCATATGCCCCACAAGTTGGGTGTGCAATGGGTGAGAAAGAAGATTTTTGGAGTGAGTTGGATGAAGTGATGAACAGTGTACCCAAGTTGACAGAAAGTGGTGATTGGAGCGGATTTCAATGGGCATGTCGGTGAAGGGAACAGTGGAGATGAGAAGGTGATGGGTAGGTATGGTGTCAAGGAGAGGAATGAAGAAGGGAAAGAGTAGTGGAAGCTAGGTTAAGAAGTGAGGTGATGATTAGTGAGCAGCAGTATGGTTTCATGCCAAGAAAGAGCACCACAGATGCAATGTTTGCTCTGAGGATGTTGATGGAGAAGTTTAGAGAAGGCCAGAAGGAGCTGCATTGCGTCTTTGTGGACCTGGAGAAAGCATATGACAGGGTGCCTCGATAGGAGTTGTGGGATTGTATGAGGAAGTCGGGAGTGGCAGAGAAGTACGTAAGAGTTGTACAGGATATGTACGAGGGAAGTGTGACAGTGGTGAGGTCTGCAATAGGAGTGACAGATGCATTCAAGTTGGAGGTGGAATTACGTCAGGGGTTGGCTCTGAGCCCTTTCTTATTTGCAATGGTGATGGACAGGTTGACAGATGAGATTAGACAGGAGTCCCCATGGACTATGATGTTTGCTGATGACATTGTGATCTGTAGTGATAGTAGGGAGCAGGTTGAGGAGACCCTGGAGAGGTGGAGATATGCTCTACAGAGGAGATGAATGAAGGTCAATAGGAACAAGACGAGAAGAGAGGAAGGTCAGTGGAATGGTGAGGATGCAGGGAGTAGAGTTGGCGAAGGTGGATGAGTTTAAATACTTGGGATCAACAGTACAGAGTAATGGGGATTTTAGAAGAGAGGTGAAAAAGACAGTGTAGGCAGGGTGGAATGGGTCGTGAAGAGTGTCAGGAGTAATTTGTGACAGATGGGTACCAGCAAGAGTGAAAGGGAAGGTCTACAGGACAGTAGTGAGACCATCTATGTTATATGGGTGTGAGACGGTTACACTGACCAGAAAGCAGGAGACAGAGCTGGAAGTAGCAGAGTTAAAGATGCTAAGATAGATAGATAGATAGATAGATAGATAGATAGATAGATAGATAGATAGATAGATAGATAGATAGATAGATAGATAGATAGATAGATAGATAGATAGATACTTTATTAATCCCAGGGGGAAATTCACATACTCCAGCAGCAAAAAATATTAAATTAAAGAGTAATAAAAAATGCAGGTAAAAAACAGACAATAACTTGAATAATGTTCAACGTTTACCCTCTCTGGTGGAATTGAAGAGTCGCATAGTTTGGGGGAGGAATGATCTTCTCTGTCTGTCAGTGGAGCAGGACAGTGACAGCAGTCTGTCGCTGAAACTGCTCCTCTGTCTGGAGATGACACTGTTTAATGGATGTAGTGGATTCTCCATAATTGATAGGAGCCTGCTGAGTGCCCGTTGCTCTGCTACGGATGTCAAACCGTCCAGCTCTATGCCAACAATAGAGCCTGCCTTCCTCACCAGTTTGTCCAGGCGTGAGGCATCCTTCTTCTTAATGCTGCCTCCCCAGCACACCACTGCGTAGAAGAGGGCACTCGCCACAACCATCTGATAGAACATCTGCAGCATCTTACTGCAGATGTTGAAGGATGCCAGTTTTCTAAGGAAGTACAGGCGGCTCTGTCCTTTCTTGCACAGAGAATCAGTATTGGCAGTCCAGTCCAATTTATCGTCCAGCTGCACTCCCAGGTATTTATAGGTCTGCACCATCTGCACACAGTCACCTCTGATGATCACGGGTTCCATGAGGGGCCTGGGTCTCCTAAAATCCACCACCAGTTCCTTGGTTTTGCTGGTGTTCAGTTGTAGGTGGTTTAAGTCGCACCATTTAACAAAGTCCTTGATGAGGTTTCTATACTCCTCCTCCTGCCCACTCCTGATGCAGCCCACGATAGCAGTGTCGTCAGCAAACTTTTGCACATGGCAGGACTCCGAGTTATATTGGAAGTCCGATGTATATAGGCTGAACAGGACTGGAGAAAGTACAGTCCCCTGCGGCGCTCCTGTGTTGCTGACCACAATGTCAGATCTGCAATTCCCGAGACGCACATACTGAGGTCTGTTTGTAAGATAGTCCACGATCCATGCCACCAGATATGAATCTACTCCCATCTCTGTCAGCTTGTCCCTAAGGAGCAGAGGTTGGATGGTGTTGAAGGCGCTAGAGAAGTCTAGAAACATAATTCTTACAGCGCCACTGCCTCTGTCCAAGTGGGAGAGGGATCAATGTAGCATATAGATGATGGCATCTTCCGCTCCCACCTTCTCCTGGTATGCGAACTGCAGAGGGTCGAGGGCGTGTTGGACCTGTGGCCTCAGGTGGTGAAGCAGCAGCCGCTCCATGGTCTTCATCACATGTGATGTTAGAGCGACAGGCTGGAAGTCATTCAGCTCACCAGGACGTGATACCTTTGGGACTGGGGTGATGCAAGATGTTTTCCAAAGCCTCAGGACTTTCCCCTGTTCCAGGCTCAGGTTGAAGATGCGCTGTAGAGGACCCCCCAGCTCTGATGCACAGACCTTCAGCAGTCGTGGCGATACTCCATCTGGACCTGCTGCTTTGCTGGCACGAAGTTTCCTCAGCTCTCTGCTCACTTGCGCTGCTGTAATTGTGGGTGGGGATGTCTCTCCTATGTTGGTATCAGCAGAAGGATGTGTAGAGAGTGCAGTACTCCGAGGTGAGAGTGGGTTAGGCTGGTCAAACCTGTTAAAGAAGATGTTCATTTGGTTTGCTCTCTTCACGTCTCTCTCGATGGTGGTACCCCCGCTTCGAGCTGCAGCCAGTGATGATCTTCATCCCATCCCACACTTCCTTCATGCTGTTGTTCTGCAACTTCTGCTCCAGCTTTCTCCTGTACTGCTCCTTTGCCGCCCTGAGCTGGACTCGGAGTTCCTTCTGCACGCGCTTGAGCTCATGCTGATCGCCGTCTTTAAAGGCCCTTCTGGTTCAAAAGGCCCTTGATGTCACTTGTAATCCATGGCTTGTTGTTAGCATAGCAGCGTACAGATCTTACTGGAACTACAGTGTCCATACAGAAGTTGATGTAGTCAGTAGTGCAGTCAACAACCTCCTCAATGTTCTCACTATGTGATCCCTGCAGGATATCCCAGTCTGTAGTTCCAAAACATTGTCTCAGAGCATTCTCAGCCTCCGGGGTCCACTTCCTGAATGATCGTGTGGTTATAGGTAGGACTCTCACTTTTGGTTTGTAGTGAGGCTGAAGCAGAACCAGGTTATGATCTCCTTTCCCAAGCGCAGGCAGCGGGGTGGCACTGTATGCGTCTTTAACGTTTGCATACAGTAAATCAATAGTCTTATTTCCCCGGGTGTTGCAGTCCACATACTGTGAGAATGCAGGTAATGTTTTGTCCAGCGTCACATGGTTAAAGTCTCCAGCGATTAGCACAAGTGCCTCGGGGTGCTGCGTTTGTAACTTAGCAACAGCAGAATGGATGATGTCACTCGCTATCTCCACGTCCGCCCGAGGAGGAATATACACGATGACAACAATGACGTGTCCAAACTCTCTGGGCAAGTAATAGGGACGCAGACTTACGGCCAACAGTTCGATGTCCCTGCAGCAAGTAGAGATTTTGACTTTAACATGTCCAGAGTTACACCACCGTGTATTAACATAGAGAGCGAGTCCTCCTCCTTTGTGCTTCCCACAGGTACTTGCGTCTCTGTCTGCTCTAACTGTGCTAAACCCGGGTAGCTCCACATTAGCATCTGGGATGGTGTTAGTTAGCCACATTTCGCAGAAACACAACAAACTGCATTCTCTGTAGGTTCTGACATTTTTCACCAGCGCAGCCAGTTCGTCGATCTTATTTGAGATTGAGTTCACATTCCCCAGAATAACAGAAGGCACCGAAGGCTTAAAACGCCACTTTCTCGCAAGCCGCTTCATTTTTAGCTTGGTGCCGGCTCTGCTGCCACGATACCGCCTTCTTACCTCGTCAGGTAAATAGGGAACCACACCGGCACTGGCATTTGTTCTCAGCGCTCGAAGTTGAGTACTTGAATAGGTGAGTCTCGGCGTGTAAAAATCCATGCTCACGTTGTAAAAGTAAGTGTGTCCAGGGAACAAATCCACATAAATAAAGTGGTAGGAGTGATCAATAAATAAAAATAGAAAAATAAAAGTAGAAAAATACACATACACATATAGTCCTACATGGAGCTGCTGAGATTTGCATTGGGTGTGATGATGATGGATAGGATTAGAAATGAGTACATTAGAGGGTTAGCTCAAGTTGGACGGTTGGGAGACAAAGTCAGAGAGGCAAGATTGCGTTGGTTTGGACATGTGCAAAGGAGAGATGCTGGGTATATTGGGAGAAGGATGCTAAGGATAGAGTTGCCAGGGAAGAGGAAAAGAGGAAGGCCTAAGAGAAGGTTTATGGATGTGGTGAGAGAGGACATGCAGGTGATGGGTGTAACAGAGCAAGATGCAGAGGACAGAAAGATATGGAAGAAGATGATCCGCTGTGGCGACCCCTAACGGGAGCAGCCGAAAGAAGAAGAAGAAGAAAAAGAAGATTCAAAGCACTATCAAACCATTAAATGAAACACCATGTTATCAACAAGAATTGGTGTTTAATTAGAAAACTGGTTGAAATGAAAACATGCAGCTACTGCTGCCTTCCAAGACCATGATTGAGGACCCCATCCTAACTCAACCAACCAATATCAGCCGGTGCACACCTGTGCTTAGGTCTAAATACAGTAGAAAACTAAAGAAGAAATGGTAAAGAATAATGTATAAATTAGTTTTCCTACCTTACAGAGGGAAGGAGAAAATGTAAAGCTAGTCTAGTCTAAAATGTAAAGCTGAATATGTGTTTAAATGCTTGTCCAGTATGCAAGTCCACACTCTTGTACTTATCCCTCCCAAATTTTGTACAGGGGAAGACCACAAGCTATGTTTCTTTATGAATTTTTTCTGTTTGGGGTACTTTATTAACCCATGCTGTATTAGGGGAGTGCCAGTTGGAGGCATTTTTGGAACTGTTTTTCAGGTATGTAAAGTTGCAGCCCACCATGGGTTTACTCAGTGACATTTTGTTTTGGGGCCAAATTTCTTCGCCAGGGAATTTTTATGTTGGCTGCACCAGAACTTTATTCTGCATCCCAGCAGTGCTGGGTTCCTTTTAAATCTAAGCTGAAAACCTTTCCTCAACATATCTTACTGTTTAAAATGCCTTTATTATGTTTTACTTTACACTGTTTTCTTAGTAGTATTAAAATATATTTCATTTTCCTGTGACAATGTCATATATTAGCCCAAATTTAGATATTACTAATTATTGTTTACATTTCTGATTTGGCCGTATTTTGGATACGACTAATTTCTCATTATAGTAATTTTATGGTGTCATTGCACTGTGCATGTTTCTGCACACGGCTCCTTGATAGCTACATTTAATCAGCAATCATCAGAACAAACACAGTCTGTAATTGATTATAACCTGCCTGAAGAAGGGGCCTCAGTTGCCTTGAAAGCTTGCATATTGCAATCGGTTCAGATAGCCAATAAAAGGTGTCATCTTGTTTGACTTCCCATTGCATCCATAATGACTAACATAGTACAACACCCTACTTCTGCTAACTGGTGTGCATTAAAACAAGTTATATGAAAAGAGTTTTCTTTTTAGGATTTCTGTTCAAGAATGTATATTTTTGAACAATAGACATTTGCTACACTCCTTTGGCAACAGAGCAAAAAACATAGAGCAGTCTCACCAGATAACTGTCCTGCCAAAATAGCTGCTGGTCATAAACATGTTTTACCTTTTGTTCCAAATAATGCTATGCCTTGATTCATTATGTGGTCTGTTTTATCCACTTCAAGGTCGCCAACAGCATCTTATAAGAAGGAAGGAATTAACCATGGACACAGAATAATGTTATAACTCTTAAAAAACTAAGCCTAAATTCACAATCTTAGTATTACTGATCAAAAATATTTAGCCCCCTCTTTGCAGAAATTAGTGACAGCCCTCAAAGTAAGCAGAATGTTTGTGGTTATTATTATTATCGTCAGATTTAAAGGGCTTTTTATGTAAGGCATTTATATATATATACAGTATACCCCGTGACCCTGTGTTCGGATTCAGCGGGTTGGAAAATGGATGGATGGATGTATATATATAAATATATATATATTGCATACTCTTTGCTTTATTTGACAGTAAACTATGCAACATTCCATGATCTGCTTCTCGCAAATGAAAGAGGGCACCGTGGCAGATATTTGCTGAATGGCAGACCAACCACAAGCGTTACCTGGTAGGTAACCACCCACACAATTCAGGTTGTCGAGACTCAGACTACGAATGCAATGAATGTAATTACTCCGGACCTACAGGCTGTCAAATAAACGAACTACACGCCGTGACACAGCGTAAAGGGGCTTTGTCTCTGATGCTGACGTCCGAGGTTCGATTCCCCGAGAGGGGAGCAGTAGAGTGTGTACGCCTGATGAGCCCAAATGAGGGCGAAACACGTGTCGCATACTCTTTGCTTTATTTGACAGTAAACTATGCAACATTCCACGATCTGCTTCTCGCAACTGAAAGAGGGCACCATGGTGGATGTTTGCCGAATGGCAGACCAACCACAAGCGTTAACTGTTAGGTAACCACCCACACAATTCAGGTCGTCAAGACTCAGACTATGTATGCAATGAATATATTTTATATATATATATATATATATATATATATATATATATATATATATATATATATATATATACAGTTAGGTCCATAAATATTTGGACAGAGACAACTTTTTTCTAATTTTGGTTCTGTACATTACCACAAATGAATTTTAAATGAAACAACTCAGATGCAGTTGAACTGCAGACTTTCAGTTTTAATTCAGTGAGGTGAACAAAACGATTGCATAAAAATGTGAGGCAACTAAAGCATTTTTTTAATACAATCCCTTCATTTCAGGGGCTCAAAAGTAATTGGACAAATTAAATAACTGGAAATAAAATGTTCATTTCTAATACTTGGTTGAAAACCCTTTGCTGGCAATGACAGCCTGAAGTCTTGAACTCATGGACATCACCAGATGCTGGGTTTCCTCCTTTTTAATGCTCTGCCAGGCCTTTACTGCAGCGGCTTTCAGTTGCTGTTTGTTTGTGGGCCTTTCTGTTCGAAGTTTAGTCTTCAACAAGTGAAATGCATGCTCAATTGGGTTAAGATCAGGTGACTGACTTGGCCATTCAAGAATTTTCCACTTCTTTGCTTTAATAAACTCCTGTGTCGCTTTGGCTGTATGTTTTGGGTCATTGTCCATCTGTATCATGAAACGCCGCCCAATCAATTTGACTGCATTTAGCTGGATTTGAGCAGACAGTATGTCTCTGAACACCTCAGAATTCATTCAGCTGCTTCTGTCCTGTGTCACATCATCAATAAACACTTGTGTCCCAGTGCCACTGGCAGCCATGCACGCCCAAGCCATCACACTGCCTCCACCGTGTTTTACAGATGATGTGGTGTGCTTTGGATAATGAGCTGTTCCACGCCTTCTCCATACTTTTTTCTTGCCATCATTCTGGTAGAGGTTGATCTTGGTTTCATCTGTCCAAGGAATGTTTTTCCAGAACTGTGCTGGCTTTTTTAGGTGTTCTTTAGCAAAGTCCAATTTAGCCTTTCTATTCTTGAGGCTTATGAGTGGCTTGCACCTTGCAGTGCACCCTCTGTATTTACTTTCATGCAGTCTTCTCTTTATAGTAGACTTGGATATCGATACGCCTACCCCCTGGAGAGTGTTGTTCACTTGGTTGGCTGTTGTGAAGGGGTTTCTGTTCACCATGGAAATGATTCTGCGATCATCCACCACTGTTGTCTTCCGTGGACGTCCAGGTCTTTTTGCGTTGCTGAGTTCACCAGTGCTTGCTTTCTTTCACAGGATGTACCAAACTGTAGATTTTGCCACTCATAATATTGTAGCAATTTCTCAGATGTTTTTTTTCTGTTTTCGCAGCTGAAGGATGGCTTCTTTCACCTGCATGGAGAGCTCCTTTGACTGTTTTTGAGCATCCTTTTGAATGTTGTCTGTTCACAGCAAAATCTTCCACATGCAAGCACCACACCTCAAATCAACTCCAGGCCTTTTATCTGCTTTATTGGTAATGACATAACGACAGACTTGCCCACACCTGCCCATGAAATAGCCTTTGAGTCAATTGTCCAATTACTTTTGAGCCCCTGAAATGAAGGGATTGTGTTAAAAAATGCTTTAGTTGCCTCACATTTTTATGCAATCGTTTTGTTCACCCCACTGAATTAAAGTTGAAAGTCTGCACTTCAACTGCATCTGAGTTGTTTCATTTAAAATTCATTGTGGTAATGTACAGAACCAAAATTAAAAAAAAGTTGTCTCTGTCCAAATATTTATGGGCCTAACTGTATATATATATATATATATATATATATATATATATATATATATATATATATATATATATATATAATATATATATATATATATATATACAGTAATCCCTCGCTATATCGCGCTTCGCCTTTCGCTGCTTCACTCCATCACGGATTTTATATGTAAGCATATTTAAATATATATCACGGATTTTTCGCTGCTTCGCGGGTTTCTGCGGACAATGGGTCTTTTAATTTCTGGTACATGCTTCCTCAGTTGGTTTGCCCAGTTGATTTCATACAAGGGGACGCTATTGGCAGATGGCTGAGAAGCTACCCAGCTTACTTTTCTCTTTCTCTTGCGCTGACTTTCTGTGATCCTGACGTAGGGGATTGAGCAGGGGGGCTGTTCGCACACCTAGACGATACGGACGCTCGTCTAAAAATGCTGAAAGATTATCTTCACGTTGCTATCTTTTGTGCAGCTGCACGGTGCTTCGCATACTTAAAAGCTTGAAGGGCACGTATTGATTTTTGCTTGAAAAACAAACTCTGTCTCTCTCTCTCTCTCTCCCCCTGCTCCTGACGGAGGGGGTGTGAGCTGCCGCCTTCAACAGCTTTGTGCCGCGGTGCTTCGCATACTTAAGCCAAACAGCCCTATTGATTTGTTTGCCAGAGATTGTTTTCTCTATCTATGTGACATTCTGTGCTCCTGACACGCACTCCTTTGAAAAGGAAGATATGTTTGCATTCTTTTAATTGTGAGACGGAACTGTCATCTCTGTCTTGTCATGGAGCACAGTTTAAACTTTTGAAAAAGAGACAAATGTTTGTTTGCAGTGTTTGAATAACGTTCCTGTCTCTCTACAACCTCCTGTGTTTCTGCGCAAATCTGTGACCCAAGCATGACAATATAAAAATAACCATATAAACATATGGTTTCTACTTCGCGGATTTTCTTATTTCGCGGGTGGCTCTGGAACGCAACCCCCGCGATGGAGGAGGGATTACTGTATATATATATATATATATATATATATATATATATTGTGACAGACGACCGGCTATGGACTCCGGTTGTCACCCCCAGGCCGCTAGGAGGAGCCCTCCGGACAGCATATTTGTGCCCCGAGTTCCAGCAGGGCCTCACGGACTTTGTAGTGTTTTGACACAGCCCTGCTGGATACCTTGGAGGCCGCCAGGAGTCGCTGTAGGAGGGCTAGTGGGCTCTGGCATGCCCTATAACCCGAGAGTGCATCACAGTCACGTGACTGGAAGAAGCGATGTGCTCCCGGGATGAAGAAAAGGACTGTTTGCCCTGACCCGGAAGGAAAACAGACTTGTGGGTTTGGCTTGGAGCCACTTCCGGGTCAGGGGCTATAAAAGGACTCTGGGAAGCCCAGAACACCGAGCTGAGCTGGGAGGTAGGGTGGCGACGTGTCTGGGCGAGGAGGTATTGGTTTAAAGAATAGTGTATTGTGTTTATGAGTGTGGGGAGAAGAGTGCTTGGTGCACCGTATAGTAATAAAAAGAATATTACTTATACTTTCACCTGGTCTGAAGAGTGGTACCTGAGGGTTCGAGAGGTGGACACAAGCCTCATCTGTTACAATATATACATATATATATATATATATATATATATATATATATATATATATATATATATATATATACTAGCCAACCTGCGGCGTAGCATACCCCGCATAATTATGCATTGATGGGTGAACACTTCCTGAAAGACACAGTTGTCCAAATGCGGTGGGTTTGAGGATATGACTGTAAGTGAATATACAGATGGAACTCTGGAGAGAGGGTGGGGAAGCGGGCCCGAGAGGTTTCGAGTCCTAACCGTCCAACGACGGGTCAGCACAACCGGTAACGATCCTTCCGCAGGTTCACCTATGGAACCCGTATTAGAACATTTACAACCTCTAGACAGGCAAGTTCAATCGTCTGACGCCCATTCCGCCCCCGCCATTCTAATCTGCTGATTTCTTAAGTCATCTCTTATTCATCGTTCAGTACGCACTGCCTGCTCATGTGTCCACCCCCAACTCCTCACCTGAATTGCTTTTGTCTGTGTACAGTCCACAAGCACTTGTGAGTCACGTTGACTGTTCATTTTCCACACACCACCTCAGTCGCATGCACCTGTGAGCCACGTTCGGGCTGGGTGAGGTTTCCCGTGTTGAGTCCAATTAAGCCAAAGACTCCACACCTGGTGGTGCCCTTCCGTCAATTCCTTTAAGTTTCAGCTTTGCAACCATACTCCCCCCGGAACCCAAAGACTTTGGTTACCCAGTTGGCTGCCAGTCGGCATCGTGTATGGTCGGAACTACGACGGTATGTGATCTTCTTCGAACCTCCGACTTTCATTCTTGATTAATGAACACATTCTTGGAAAATGCTTTCGCTCTTGCGCAATGGTCGGCTGTTTAGTGAATTGTTGGTGGGCGGGGCTCTGTGAGTTGGCGGGCGTGGCTGTCTTGCTTGCCATGGACTTAGTGAATTTTATATATATATAGTCATGCTTGGGTTGTACAATTGCACAGATTCATTCAGGGTTTTCAAGAAACAAACTTTATTCGTAAACACCATAATAAAGCATAATATACATCCATCCAGCCATCCATTTTCCAACCCGCTGAATCCGAACACAGGGACACGGGGGTCTGCCGGAGCCAATCCCAGCCAACACAGGGCACAAGGCAGGAACGAATCCCACCGCAGGACACACACAAACACACCCACACACCAAGCACACACTAGGACAATTTAGAATCGCCAATCCATCTAATCTGCATGTCTTTGGACTGTGGGAGGAAACCGGAGCGCCCGGAGGAAACCCACGCAGACACGGGCAGAACATGCAAACTCCACGCAGGGAGGACCCGGGAAGCAAACCCGGGTCTCCTAACTGCGAGGCAGCAGCGCTACCACTGCGCCACCGTGCCGTCCCGCATGATATATATATATATATATATTTTTTTTTTTTTTTTTTTGCTGTGTAGACTATTTCCTTTATAATGCTGAATACTGCACACTTCTTTTGCATGTGTAATTCAAAACTGTTGTTATTTTGAAGTGCAGCTATAATCTATTGTAGTGATTAAATCTATAAGGCAACCATTATTCATTTGCTTCTGCAGATGGTTCATTGATTACCAGGTTTTAGGGAGAAAATCATAGATGGAAATAATACACAAAATATTTATACAATTTTTTTTAGTTGTTATTTTTCTTTATATGATTTTGTAAGAGAACCATAATTTTAATAAATTCTCTCTCTGACAAGTTTATTTACAGTTGTGCTTGAAAGTTTGTGAACCCTTTAGAATTTTTTATATTTCTGCATAAATATGACCTAAAACATCATCAGATTTTCACTCAGTTCCTAAAAGTAGATAAAGAGAAACCAGTTAAACAAATGAGACAAAAATATTATACTTGGTCATTTATTTATTGAGGAAAATGATCGAATATTACATATTTGTGAGTGGCAAAAGTATGTGAACCTCTAGGATTAGCAGTTAGTTTGAAGGTGAAATTCGAGTCAGGTGTTTTCAATCAATGGGATGACAATCAGGTGTGAGTGGGCACCCTGTGTTATTTAAAGAACAGGGATCTATCAAAGTCTGCTCTTCACAACACATGTTTGTGGAAGTGGATCATGGCACAAACAAAGGAGATTTCTGAGGACCTCAGAAAGAGCTGTTGATGCTCATCGGGCTGGAAAAGGTTACAAAACCATCTCTAAAGAGTTTGGATTCCACCAATCCACAGTCAGACAGATTGTGTACAAATGGAGGAAATTCAAGACCATTGTTACCCTCCCCAGGAGTGGTCAACCAACAAAGATCACTCCACGATCAAGGCGTGTAATAGTCGGCGAGGTCACAAAGGACCCCAGGGTAACTTCTAAGCAACTGAAGGCCTCTCTCACATTGGCTAATGTTCATGTTCATGAGTCCACCATCAGGAGAACACTGAACAACAATGGTGTGCATGGCGTGTTGCAAGGTGTTGCAAGGAGAAAGCCACTGCTCTCCAAAAAAAAAACATTGCAGCTCATCTGCAGTTTGCTGAAGATCACGTGGACAAACCAGAAGGCTATTGGAAGAATGTTTTGTGGACAGATGAGACCAAAACAGAAATTTTTGGTTTAAGTGAAAAGCGTTATGTTTGGAGAAAGGAAAACACTGCATTCCAGCATAAGAAACTTATCCCATCTGTGAAACATGTTGGTGGTAGTATCATGGTTTGTGCCTGTTTTGCAGTATCTGGGCCAGGACGGCTTGCCTTCATTGATGGAACAATGAATTCTGAATTATATCAGAGAATTCTAAAGGAAAATGTCAGGACATCTGCCCAATAACTGAATCTCAAGAGAAGGTGGGTCATGCAGCAAGACAAAACGACCCTAAGCACACAAGTCATTCTACCAAAGAATGGTTAAAGAAGAATAAAATTAATGTTTTGGAATGGTCAAGTCAAAGTCCTGACCTTCACCCAATCGAAAAGGTTGTGGAAGGACCTGAAGCGAGCAGTTAATGTGAGGAAACCCACCAACATCCCAGAGTTGAAGCTATTCTGTAAAGGAGGAATGGGCTAAAATTCCTCCAAGCCAGTGTGCAGGACTGATCAACAGTTACCAGAAACGTTTAGTTGCAGTTATTGCTGCAAAGGGGGGGTCACACCAGATACTGAAAGCAAAGATTCACATACTTTTGTCACTCACAAATATGTAATATTCGATCATTTTCCTTAATAAATAAATGACCAAGTATAATATTTTTATCTCATTTGTTTAACTGGTTTCTCTTTATCTACTTTTAGGATTTGAGTGAAAATCTGATGATGTTTTAGGTCATATTTATCCAGAAATCTAGAAAATTCTAAAGGGTTCACAAACTTTCAAGCACAAGTATAAAACATACACTGTAAATCAGTAAACTGTTTTGGTTATGTGCACATAATTTATTTGTGTGTGTGTGCCCTGTGTCACATAGATGATGCCTAAGTGTATTTATGAAAAACATTTTAACTTTTATTTTAAATATCCCATGATTTCTTGAATTTAAATTCTTTTGAAGTCCTAGACAGTATACTTTTCTCATTCACCTAACACTTCTAATGCCAGTCACTTCCCTAATGCCTACTCCTTATCTTATTACTGAGGATTTGGTTAGTTGATTCAGACATTTATTGATTTGTTCAGATAATCTGAATTTTGTAACTACTCTCCAAATAAGAAAATGCAAGTTACAAATACAGCCATGGCTTAATGAGAGAGAGTGGTGCCATGTTGTTGCATGTTGATTGAACGTGCAAATAAGAATTTCACTGTATTCTTTACATGTGACAAAACTACTACTTCTACTACTATTGCTACTGCAAAGGTTGAGTATTCTTAATCCAAAACTCCATAATCAGAAAGTGTTTGAACAGTGGTATGACACCATAAGTGGAAAAGTCTACACCACAGGTCTCTTTTATAAAACTTTACTTGGATTTGAGAGTGAAAATATGCTTACACCAAAATGTGGATGTGAATAAGTTATGTGCAGACTCAAACATATTTATTCTTTTAAAACAGGATGGGGTTGGGAGTGAGTTTTCCTTGAAGCTTAGAACATCACAAATCAACTACACATGATTGACGATCCGGAGTTGAAGACGGGGACGAGAGTGTGGAGCACCTCTTGAAACATCAAGCCATCACTTATCAACGAAACAAAGTCAACAAGTTTGTCTCCAGTAAAGCGACATGATATCACCTGTGTTCAAATATGCTGCATGACACCGTAAAACTGCAGATGAATATCACTGCTCATGTTTAACAAAAGCAGCTCCAGTAAGTTGCTCTGATTACATTAGGAAAAATGGACACTGCTGCAAATTGATTTTTATTTGCAGTTTTTTTATAGTTGCAAAAATGTTATGTTTTATTCATGTACACCCACACCATATGAAAACTGAATGTAGCTACTGGACGGACAGTTAATGGCTTCTAGCACAGAAGGCACGATGGAGTGAAGGTTGGCTGAGATATTCCTGACCTGTCAGCCAGTTCCATGAGAAGTGATAGCAGGTAGCAGATATAAACTGACAAAAACTCAAAATTGTTCTTCAGAGCAAATACGCAGCATCAGCCCTCTTAAAAGGGATCTAAAATACAGTCTGTACATCATATTCATCACTTCTCATGTGTAATATGTTTGTCATGTCAACGCACATTATAACTACAGCATGGTAATATAAATTATTATACATGTGAGCTGTCATTCAGCTGGTTTGGCATTTCTCCTTGAATATGCAAATATTTAAAATTCTGAAAATATCTGAAATACTTCTGATTTTACACATTTTGGATTAGGGATACTCAACCTGTACTACTATTTGGGTTCCAAAATGGAGATCCTGTTCATTTGTCATTTCACAGATCAAGAAGAAGAAACAATCAAATTATTTCTCTTGACTACCATTTGTTTGGCCAACAGAAGTAATAGAAGATACCCCTGACTGCCTCACATGGGCGGTACATGGTGTATGGATTACTTGAAACAACAACGACAGCAGTTTATTTCTTGTATAGCCCAAAATCACATAAGGAATGCCTCAATGACCTTTAACAGACAGACCTTTAACAGACCTTTAGGCAGCCCCCCAGCCTTGACTCTTTAAGAAAACAATAAGAAACAACCTCCTCCAATCCCAAAAAAAAACCCTTGTTGGGAATAAAAATGGAAGAAAAAGATCTACTTTATGCTAAGGGGATGATGTTTTTTGTCTGTCTTGGCACAGCTTGAGAAGTTACTGAAGAGGATATGGAGAATGTTGATGAGAAAAGGTAAAGACAGTATGCTCTTTAACAGAGTAAATAGATGCAAAATAACTGGATGGACCACAAACGCTATGATCTAGTTTGTTACTTTCTTCTATCGATCCCATCTTATATATAATAAAATCACACCCTTTCACATTAAAAACCGAATTAATTAAGGATTACTGCATGTGTTTTTATAATAAGCTAAAAAAATACATCTTTTCTGATTCATTTTATTTGCAGTGTCATCATGTCTTGTAGTTGTATACAAATATGCATTTTGTGTAATTGCACAGGATCTAGACAACCAAATAAAAAACTACATCCAAATTTTCATCAGCTTTAACAAATGACTGTTGTACATTTTATGGCAGAGACACAAACGTATGCTCAGAGGTATTACAAATCTGGGCAAATGTATTTTTCATTGAATAATTTTTCAAAAATTCGTCAGGCCTGCTGCCAAGTACAGATAAATAACTTCTCCTTGATTAAAAAGTAATTAAGAACAATACTTGGCAATAAACCAGATATTAACATCATTAAATTGTGAAATATGTGTAATTATTTTCAAACAGGCTAGTATGAAGCACATGAATCATTCAGTGAAGGCAGTATTTAAGGGGATTCTGAAAGATAAATTTGTACACATTAATATCTTTCAGGGCACCTTGTGATTTAATTTCAGTTGTAATTACTAGGTTAGAGTGAACTGTTTGCTCTGCATTGTACATTCTAAGAAGTATTTAATATGTGTATTTTATTTAAAAAGGAAATTATGTTTTGTTTCCAGGTATTTAAGCAATCAAACATACATTTCTCATATTCTTTCCATAATTATTGTAGATTTGGGGAATGTATCTTTTATTAAATAAACCAACATTAATCTAGTTAATAAACTATTTTATTGGACAAGAAAGACAATAACCTATAGTTAACTAAAAAAATTTGGAATATGGCTTACAAATAATTTCACACAATTTGGGTTAAAAAGAGCCTGAAATTGTGTAACATTTCTAATAATGCAGTAGTGCATTAGCTCAGGACATGTGGTAATTTGACATGAACCACAATGTTAAGGGCTTTATAAGGAATACTGTGTTATAAAGCATGTCAGTACTAATCACAGTGGACTAGGGGGTTTGCATACTCCAGGGAAATTTAAAAAACCTGTTAGCGTCCTTTTTTTGTTGTTTATCATAATTTCTCATATCTCATCAATACTTCACTCCTTTTAAATTCACAGTGAAGAAGTTCACTCTTGCATTTCAACACTGCTGACATTATCTGACCCATATTTTACCTGTAATTGCACAAGAGGAGGCTAAATTTAGTTAGTTTCTCTCTCTCTTTCTTTGCTTGACAAGCTACACATTCATTGCACTGCAGTTCAAGCAGACAAAAGAGGCTAATCATTGCCAGCCTAAGATTTTATAGAACTACACAGCATTAAGTAAAATCCAAATTACAATATTTCTGCTCAAACCAATAAAATAGTAGCATTGATGGTACAGTAGTTAGAGAGAACCTCTTTTATTTGAAGAACGAAATGCAATGGCAATATATATGTAGAATCGTGATCACAAAAGATTTGAGTTTGTTTTTAATTTGGCATTTGTGATTTTCGTGTTAAACACATAGTCATGCAAATCACTTTAAGTTAGACTAGGGGGCAATGTCCCCTGCTCGCTCGCTTTGCTTGCCCTAAGCCCATCCCCCCTGAGGGGGGCACACTGTGTGTCAGCCACTTTACATCTCTGCCACTCGCGTTGTGAAGGGGTGGCTGAATGCACGCTAAGGAGATGCGGTCGGATCAGCTGCTGTCTTGCTGCTGCTGCTGCTACTGAGCTGCGTGTTCTGCTTGTCGCACTGCGTGTTGATTATTTAAAAGCCTGTGCAGCAGCTGTCCTTTTGTCTCACGGGACATTAAAGTGTCTCTGAGAAAATCATGTATCTCCTTCGAAGCCTTCCAAGATTTTTTTTTATAATAGAGAGATACAAATCTCAATTCTTAATTACTACAATTTCTCTGGAAGTGTATTGTAACTATTTAAAAAAAAATTAGCAACATTACTGCACAAAAGTATTGTTATTTTGCAAAAGTATTTATTTAATTCACAGTTACTGCAAAAATATGTTGTTATTTCACAAAGATATTGCTTACTTGATGTCAGTATCATTGCGCACAAAAATGTTTTTGTCTTCTAATAACAGAATTTCAGTACGTGGGTAGCAGCCAATCAAGTGAAAAGATCTGAACAGATGTTATGGGTATACATTTTATTTTAATTAAGGCATATTTGTACAGAGGTTTTAACAGGAGCAGAGTGGTGGCATTGAATTAGCACTCCTACCTCATAGCACATGGAGTTCAGGTTTGATTGTTAGCCCGGTCAGGGTCTGCATGGCATATTCTCCACATGTGTAAATAAATTTATTTATATGAGTGAGTGTGCCTAACTGCTGAAAATAATGTTTTATGACTGAACACGGGACAGGTGTCATTAATCAGTGCCAAATACTAAACTATATATAGTTCTAATCGTACCGTGATATGTTATATCCATTCACTTTCCAACCTGATATACAGCTTATGTTACATTTACAGCAGAATCTTTATTATATTTAAAGACTATTAATGTAAATATAAGTTCATCACAAATTCCAATAATGACTTTATAAACCTATAAAATACTTTGGATCAGTTTCGTGATAGCAGGCAGTGGGAGTGTTCTTCATGCTTTTCTAACAAGTTTCTCACTAAGCTCTTTCGACCATTTCTCAAAGGTTTGCGAGAAGTCCAATGAGAAAAGACATCTTCACACTGGTGAAAAGAAATCATGTTCAAAAATGTTCCCCTTTAAGAGGTGTAACTGCCTACACCTTTCAGGAAAGTAGCCACTTAAAATAAGGATATAACATGAAGCAATGCAAATTAAATAATACAATAACGAGAGCAGTGGCATGGTGGCACAGTGGTAGCGCTGTTGCCTAGCAGTTAGGAGACCTGGGTTCGCTTCCCGAGTCCTCCCTGCGTGGAGTTTGCATGTTCTCCGGGTGCTCCGGTTTCCTCCCTCAGTCCAAAGACATGCAGGTTAGGTGCATTGGCGATCCTAAATCGTCCCGTGTGTGTGTGTCCTGTGGTGGGCTGGCACCCTGCCTGGGATTTGTTCCTGCCTTGTGCCCTGTGTTGGCTGGGAATGGCTCCCGTGACCCTGTGTTAGGATATAGCGGGTTGGATAAATGGAATAATGAGGGCATTAAAAATATTTTTATAGGAAAAAAGTGAATACATTAAATGCGTGAGAAAACTAAAGCACAGTCTCCAAATGCAAATGTGAATGGCACCAAAAAATACAAAATATAAAACACTATGATAATTAAACTGTCAACACTTTGACAACACTATTATAAGTTTATAAATAAATCACAGTGTTGGCGAAGTGAGGTACAACAAAGGCAACTGTATAGGAAATGAACAATATCTGTACTAATGACAGAAGTGGAAAAGTCCAGAAAGAACTCAATAATTAGTAAAGGTACTGTACTGATGTCAAAGTGATGGTGACAGTGAGTAAAATATAGTCCTACACTATGGTGCGGTATCTTGCATCTCTCCATAATTTTTTCAGAAGAGCTGCTAGCAAAGCATCTTAGAGTAACCGAGACATGCGCTTCTATGGTCAGAGGACACTGCCATCTTCTTCATCTTTTAACAATGGGTTGGAGTGTAAATGTCATGTTTTTTTAAACAATATGTTTTACTATTTTCCCCTCACCTACTCTGATATTATAGATTTTCAATTCTTTTTTGTTATTCATTTGCTTCTGTGCGTTGTTGATTCTGTCAAGGGATATTTAAATGTCTTAAGAAGATGGTATTGAGTAAAGTGACTGTTTTCCATCTGACGGCTTGATGAGAAGCATATAGATTCATCAGTTCAAAAGCTTATCACCGCCTCTCATTTATTTCAGGAAGTTTGTAGTTCAAAGGCAAATCAAAAAGGCAGGCAAGAGAATATCCACAAAACAGCTAGAAAATATAATACCCAAAAGGTCAAAAATGAAACAAAGTCCATAAAGCCTTAAACAGGATGCACAACACAAACTTAAGCTTGAAAAAATCCATGAATAAAGCCAAAGGTCAAAAAAACTCAAGTGACTAAGCAAAAAGACTCCATAAGCAAAGGGGAGCCGTACATTAGCAGTTTCAGAGTTAATTAAACACTATGCTCATGCAAAGTACAGTACAATCCAGAATCTCCCAGTTTACAGTATGTCCTCTGTTTCTCCATCATGTAGTGTTGCAAAACAAATTGTTGTACAGCAGTAGACACAGATAGGACAGCACATTAAACAAGTGGGAAGGACTAAGGATGACACTTCTGGCAACCCCAGGAAAAAAGGAAGTGATGGGGAAGGGTCTCAGCTTATTCCAAACCATGTTTATGTTACCCT
The DNA here is from genome assembly GCF_900747795.2 of Erpetoichthys calabaricus. Classification (NCBI taxonomy): domain Eukaryota; kingdom Metazoa; phylum Chordata; class Cladistia; order Polypteriformes; family Polypteridae; genus Erpetoichthys; species Erpetoichthys calabaricus. Next base: position 9,146,979 of record NC_041404.2, on the reverse strand, counting down.
CAGGAAAGATTTTAACATAATTTTATTTGTTTATACTGATAACACTCATGCTTGCTTCTCTATAAAGTCTAATGTAATACTTCCTATTACATATTGAAAAATATGTGCCCCCTTGCCACTTTCCTTTGTTATTGCATGTTTTTAACAATTAATGTTTTCATATCCAACGCCAACAGACATGGTGTAATTGCCTCCTTACACATAATAAATATGTTGCCATGCTTAGCTGCAACGACTATAACGGAACACTTCCTATAATTCGGTGCTAGTCTTTTACATTACAGCTGCAGAATTTTAGTCCACTCATCCTAGTTCAGCAGCTTTGAAGGAATACTCAATCCAAAAATTACATGTTTTTATATGTTACTTACCCCAAGTACTTTGTAGTAATGGTCAAGAAAAAAAAATCTCAGATTTTCATGCAGAATGTAGAGAAAAAAAAATATATACATAATAGAAGCCAATAATGACCAATGCTGTATAATAGCGATGCAAATAACATCCATGAAGAAAAAAAAAACTACGTTACTAGTATCATATAATCTACATGTCACTAATCCAGTTGTATGCACAAAATGTGAAAAACATGTGCTTTTTTGCTACAATATTGTTAAATAAATACTTCTAGAGCTATCAGCAAATATCCTAAACAGAAAGCCTCAAGCTTCAAAGGAATAACTTTTTGACTTGAACACAGGACTCCTGACCAACAGATAAGAGGGAAAGGTGAGTCTTCAATTCATAAAACCATTCCCATGAGGCTTTAGGTTTTCTGTTTATGATGGTGGTGGTGGTGCATGCTATTAATTCCAGACGAAACTAGTTAACAAAATGTTAGCAAAAATGCATGCATTTTGTTCATTTTCCATCATCATTTTCACATTTGCGTTTTACAGCATCTTGTCACTATTGGCTTTTATAATGTTTATAATGTATACATTTTTTCTCTCCATTTTACATGAAAACATCATATTGCATTTTTATTCTTTGCCACCACTACAAAGTACGTGGGGTAGATAACACAATAAAAATATAATTTTTGGGTGGAGTATTCCTTTAATTCAGAAACATTTATCATTTCAGCATCTCAGAAGGAATACAGCAACTGTCTTGGTAGCCACCTACAGTATATTCATCCATTTGTCACCTGCTCTGCAACACAGTAGTATCTTCTGTTTCTTTCATTGTCCATCATATAAGGTATTAGCTATTTTGTGACCATTAAGCTGACAGTTGGCTGTGTTTCTGTTTTGTCTGTGAATCTAGCCAATCCTCTAGCTCTCTGCTAGCCTCCTTGTTTCTGTCTTATATGTGAAGCCTACAGTTCCACAACCCAAACAGCAGCTGCCTTCTTCTAGCCTTCTCTGATTAGTCTCTCAATTTAGGATGTATGCCCCTACTGCTTTTCTGGTCTGTCTGTGTAACCAGCTATACCAATAACTTGGATATTTTGGTCCTGTATTCTGCCAGCCTCCTGACTCTAATGCCGGTCTGTGTGGCCGTCAATTCTTTTCTTTTTGGTAAAGATTTCTGGTTCTGATGCTGGCATGTCATCTTTTTTAGGATTTTATTTTCCCTTATTTTGGGATGCCCTAACTTTCTGATATGACCATTGCCTTGAAATCTAGCTATTCTCCTAAGAAATAACTTACAATCCTGGAATAATTCTTTTGTTAAAAGTCCTGCTTTTTCATTTGAATATTATTTTAACTGGCATTTAGGTGCTAAACCTCTGCCAGTTACAAAAATCATTAGTGATCCTGCAGGCATAAAGAAGTATTTTTTATTTTCTCTCTAGCTTGACTGTGACATTGTGGAAGTCCTGTGTTAATTAAAAAAAAGAAAACTGTCTTGTTAATGAGTGAACTGAGTAATTCTGTAATGAATTAAATAAATGTGGCATTAATTATAAATGATAAAATGCTGTTCTTACACATTGTGCAGCGTGTAATAAAAATATGATTTCCTAAAATGACTGCTAGATAAGAAATGTCTCATTGGGCACTGCTTTGAATTCAACTCTGGGAAACTACATAACCAAGACATAGACCAATGGTGCAAACCTCATGAGGAAGGTAAGTGCCAAGTAAAAATGAAAGATGGGGTACAATGATGAACTGTAAAATATTAGAGAATTCTCTGCTCAGTATTTAGCAGTGTATCTTGAAAGCCAGGCTTTGTGTTTGCATGTGCTTTCACCATTTGTTGTATTTTTTCATTCTTTTCCTCCTATGGGAAATATACAACTAAGAAAGGTTCCTTTTTTCTTTCTTAATCAACTCAAGTAGTCTTAGTACAGAAATAGCATGACAATATGCCTAATACCATTACACATAAATAAGAACATATTGTTAATGGATTTGTTTTTCCCATTGGAATTTTAAAAATTTGAATGAACAAGTAAGTACGGCTTGCAAATAAATATTTATTCAGGAGAGCAGACTGTCCTCTTTCCTGCCATTAGTACTGTGACCTTCAGTGAGAAAGAACCTTTACTCAAATGAGCCTCCTGTTTTGTCCATGACACCATGCCTCATTAGCCCATTTCCAATGTTTTCAACTCATTCATTGAAAATGTGTTCTTGCTCTTCTGCACTGACCTTCCTTCTAATTAATTCATTGCTATTGCTTTATCATAGGCCTGCCTTTTGGTTGCTAGTGAAGTATGTGGTATGCAGTACAACATGATTGTAATTTGCTGTATTTTAAAATGTCATATTGCCTTATAATCTGTTTTTTTGTTCATTATAGAGGTTTAATCATTTGAACATACTCTTATGCAATGTAAACTGAAGTAGAATTTATATAACGTAATTCTTGCAAGCAAATAGCTGTAACTCCTTTTGTACATGGTACATTCCAGTGAAATTGTTATGACATATTAACTTTTTCCTAAACTTCATATGATGACTCAATTGATGTTGTGCTCATAGATAACATAACTAAAATATATAGCAGGTATGTTGCACAATAAACTGTTATTTAAAATACTGATTTTTAGAAAGCATTCTTTTAATTAAGCACTCCTTTCAGTAATTTCAGTTCTTTTGCGCTGTATGTGCATCAGAACTGGTGTATTTCAGCATCACTGTTATACACACCAACAGACCATAGTACTAAATAAAAACCACAGAAAAAAGTTTTGTAGTTCATTAGCTGCAGACAATACATCTCTTACCAAGATGGAATAAAATACATACTTTTAAAAATGAATAACTAGAATACTTTTTTGTTTGATTTGTTGAGGAGTACCATGTTCATTAATAAAAGGAAAATACAGAATGCATGCATTAAGCAAGCGACAGCAAAATTTCTCAACTTATGATGGCTGAACTGGAAAACGTGAAAGATGTGCATTTTTGAAAAGTTAACAGTGCTTTTGTCTTCCAAATTAATTTTAGAATCAGTACTAGTTGGGGGAAAGACCAAGGATGTTGCAAGGTATTAGTTAAATTAGAATAGCTCATTAAAACTTAATATCAGCTACTTAACTATCTCAATTGATTAGTTCTTGATGGCAAATTCCATAAATAATGTATACAATTTAACGATTTAGTATTTAGCTGCAGATATGCACTCAACTGTCTTTTTCATTCAGATGGAGTGCAGGAAATGTATATGTTTACAGGGAAAATAAAAAAAGACAACTTCATCTGTGGGAAAGTATGTGGAGTGATAAGAATGCAAAGGTAAGGACCAAGTCCAAAAAGTTCTTCGACATCAATTGAATTCACAGCTAAGATGACTTTTACATAGATTTTTCATATTTGTTTTATGTTTTTATAGAGACTCTTGCTTCTGTACATATTAAAAAAAGCGTTTTGACAAAGAGACAGTTCATCAATATTCCTAATCTCATTTTAAAGAAATGAATCATTGTTTTTGACATTACATGCTAGTTGATGAACCTGCTAAGCAGCACTCCTGCTGTGTATGAACACAAGGATCACTTGCACTGGTATCATAAAGGCATGGAAAAAGGAAATAGGAAAAAGAAAACTAATAAGCAATAAAAAAGCACATTTAACTAACTATAAAAGCTGACTGATGTAAGAGTTAAGAGAAATGCATGCATTTACGAGAGAGACACTTTCCATAAGCACCTGACATGTCAGCATTCCATGCTTTTGTATCTGCCTCAATTGTTTGTTGATCTGTTATTGATTTGTTACCGCTTCAGTCATTCATTAGACACCCATGTACTATGCATACGCCATTCTAATGGTAATTCAAAGCATAACATAATTCTTTCTTGATAAGGCTTTATGTTTATGGGTGGCACATTTGGCATCTGTTTGAAGTCAATATTCATTATCACCCATGAAAAAATACTTCTCACTGAAACAATACAGAGGGTAGCATTCGCTTTCTGTTAGCAAAGGATTAATTGAATGATAAAAAGTTTAAGCTGCAGCCTCAACCTTTAAAATTGACATTTTGATTTAGCTGAAACTACAAAACACTTAAAACATAAAATGTAGAGTTCAGAGAAAAAAAAAATAGAACCCTGGGTCAAATATTAAAGAAGTCAGTTGTTAAAAAAAATAATTTAACACTAACATTTTATTGAGTCTTGTGACTGAATGATTAAGAATGAATTACTGTATAACACTGTAATAGTGTATAAATGATTTGGGTTTTGATTAAAAATTGGTAATCATTTTTGATGAGCAGAGCTCAGCGTAGGGTATATAAGGAGAAGTCTGTACTGTATTTTCTTTCTAGAACCAACAACAGTTTGCGCATTGTAAGTATATTTTACTTTCTTTCATTGTCTCAAATTATGAATATTTGGAACCCAGTAGTAAAGCTGGAATTTGGTTAGCCTTCTGCTTTTCATCTTTGCATTGTTCTTCTTGTAATATGCTGCCCTTTGGCCTTCCATATAATCAAGTTTTCTGAAGAAGAATTTGTTATAAATATGAAAATATAACAAAATAAAAGTTTAATTTTAGAACTAGCTGAGGAGTTGACAACCTATTGACATCTCATTTAAGGATTTTCACTGAACTGCAATAATTATGTTTAAAAAGAGTGTTTTGTTTGATTGTAACTGTAATTCCCATATATGAGGTATCTGAACTGTTCTTAAAATTAGCAGAAAGAGCTCTAATATACTATGGTATGCTAGTGATTAAGCTGGTGAAAGCATGCTGTTATCGAAGCTAACTATAAACCTAGAGATGTTGTAAAATTCATCTTTAGTTTAATAAGAACGAAAATGCCAAATTTTCATTAGTAATGAACAAAATCGTGTTGTTTTCATAAAAGGATACTTTTTTCCCCTAATACTTTCCTTTACTTCCAAGTGTTGCAAGAGATAAATGGTCACTTGTTTGATAGTAAAGGCAAAGACCATTGATAACAGTGGACACTATTGGCATGTTCTAATATTAAGTAATCTAAAATTATATTTTTTAGTCGTACCATATATGGTTACCAATTCTTTGCATTTTTGTTTCTTAATTTTTTTAAAGCATTACTGTTGGTTTTGCAGTTTACTACAGTCTTCATTTTTCTTTGTAGTGACAGTGAAGTGTGGAGTACAATATCATCAACATACTGTAACTAACATTAACAGGGCCAATTCAGCACACCTTTTATTAAATGTCACTAGATAACTAACTAGACCCACAGTCTTTCCTCTTTGTAAGAAATTTATAGTATGTTGGATTTCATTATGCCTTCATACTGCTAAAGATAGATAGATAGATAGATAGATAGATAGATAGATAGATAGATAGATAGATAGATAGATAGATAGATAGATAGATAGATAGATAGATAGATAGATAGATAGATAGATAGATAGATAGATAGATAGATAGATAGATGCTTAATTGATCCCCAGGGGAAATTCACATACTCCAGCAGCAGCATATTGATAAAAAACAATATTAAATTAAAGAGTGATAAAATGCAGGTATAACAGATAATAATTTTGTATAATGTTAACGTCTACCCCCCTGGGTGGAACAGAAGAGTCACATAGTGTGGGGGAGGAACGATTTCCTCAGTCTGTCAGTGGAGCAGGACAGTGACAGCAGTCTGTTGCTGAAGCTGCTCCTCTGTCTGGAGATGATACTGTTTAGTGGATGCAGTGGATTCTCCATGATTGACAGGAGCCTGCTCAGCACCGGTTGCTCTGCAGTATAACAGTGTTTTAAAATCAGGAGGAGAAATATACTCAGAAAAAGAGCTGAAATCAGGGAAATCTAAACTCTAGCAACCAAAACAAAAAGGATGAGTCAAAATTGTCAAAAAAAGCAGAATATTGCTAATTAGAACTTAAAAAAAATCACAAGGAAAGAATGCTAAAAAGTTTGTTTGTTTCCACAATTCTGGACAACTAGAAAGTCCATGACACTGATCTTTAAATTGTCATGGAAGTGACATCATGTGCTATGCACTTTCAGTGTCTTTCTTTTAGTAACATGATAGCAATCATAAACAAAAACTCTCAAAACTGCTAAACCTATAAAAACAAGATGTTCTAGGAAAATGTGAATTAATTTTAACTACAATAAAACAAGACACCGTACCAAACAAAGCAAATCAAAATGGCCTTAGTTGTTTGTCCAGTTGCCCTATAAGCAGTGGGTCAAGCTGTAGCAGTTCTAATTGATTGAGAAAGATAGTAATGTGAGATCTACATCATTACACTGTGATGTATATTGAGACTTAATTATAAGTCTCAATATATATATATTCCTTTAAAATATTACTTATTAATGTCTGCAAGTCTGCAATAGAAACTTCTGTAATTTTCTTTTAGAAGTTCCTATGAACCAAAACACTAACCAAAAATCAAAACTGAGAGTCACAGAAGACTGATTAGACTGAAGATTGAAGATTGATTGGACTGTTTCTACTGTAATTCGAATGGTGCAATTTTTATATAATGAAAACTTTTTTTATTTAGTATATTGCATTGTCGTTCGATTTCTTTTTCAATCTTGAAGTTGCATTGATGTCTATGAAAAAAATTTAGATGAAATTAATTTAATGTGATTATTTTAAAAATGTATATCAAATTAGAGGATTTACAGTAACTTCTGAAAATTAGCTGTCATTACACCACAATGATTTAAGTTTTGTTAGTATGGTCTGAGGTGGCAATTTTGTTATATATTCAGGATTTAAGAAAAGGACAATGATTGCTGTCATTAAAGAAATTGTCAGTTTGTGTACTTTTGAATAGAAAGAATATTGCCTCGAATAAGAATAGAAGTCTAAAGAAGCCTGAGAGGCCATCACAGCAGTCTTAGATAATCCAGTAGCAGCTGTTGTTGACTGATCTAAATCGGGGTCTAAAGCACAATTAAAATTTCCGGCTTGTGAGAATTCATGTTAGGAACTGACAAGAGAACTTTAGTCTTTGAATTGGGTGCAAATATATTGACCAAAGGTATTTTAGTTTCATTTTGTTTCCATATCACCATATTGTATTTCCCTCCAATGTCCGCTGTTTTCTCAGTAACAACAAAAGGAACTACCCTGTGGATCAGCATTCCCACATTATGGTACAGCCAGGGTTGTTGCCCTGAATCAAGTTTTTTTAATCGTTTAATCTTTTTGTTGTTATTAAACTTTTATTTTTCATATTACACTATTGATTCTGTTATAGGTTTGTGCTGCATGTGTTTTACTTATTTAATATGGTGTTGTTTGTTAAATATTTTTCAATTTTATATTATGTCAAGTTTCTTTGTTTTAGTGTAGATGCAATCCAGGGAAGTGGTGCCACTTGTTAATGCACAACCTGAGGCTAAAAGGAAATGCCTAAAGATTTGGCTTTGAGTTTTTGGCTTCAATTCCTAGCTTCAACTCCTACTTTTGTTCTAAGGTGCTGTTTATTGTTTCTTTATTGGTTTCATTTGCTGTTAGGTTTATCTAACAGATGTAAGGGTACTGTTTTTTACACTTATGATAGAGACCATTAATATTTTAACTGGCTAACTTTAAAGTTCAATCAATATTATGTATTCTGTATTTCTAAAATCCATCTTCCTATACAGTGTAAGACAATTAAATACTTCTCAAGGTTTGTGAACTCTTAGTAAAATTGTACACTTCTAATGTTTGAGTCCTGATGATGAGTGCAATATTTTGATTCCTGAACTATTATAATTAGAATGTGGGCATTGAATGGGAGGTGTAAAGACATGTTTCAAGCAAATATTTTTTATTAGGGAAATCAAATTTATTCATTTAGAGATGGCTTATTCTATTGGGCCAGATGCCTAGAAGGCAACCGTAAAATGAAAACATGAAAATACCTTGGGTGCATTTTATGTTAATATTATAATTTATTTATTCTAATGCCCCAAGTCTCTCAAAAAAAGGTGTTAAGTTTCACATTGAGAACTTCTTTCTGGTGTCATGTTCCCTATGGTGAGCTCTGACAGTTGTAACATAAAAACGAATCATAGATTTGCTAGCTAGGAAGAGAAAAGTAACAAGAAGACAAAAAACACATGAGGAAAAACAAGTCTGTAGCAGCCATTTACAAAGTAATTGGCTCTCTTGGAAGTCCTTTGTGTTTAATTTACATGTTTTACCAAGAAATATTTCATCTCTCCCATACACACTCAGCATATTGCCCTCCTTTCTACTTCTGCAGTAACAAAAATGAAGATCACCCTACTTGGCAGGTCAGCATTTTATCAAAATAACATTAGAGATTCTAGATAACATCAAATTTATTGAAGGTAAGACTCCTTTTTAATTTTGTGCTCTGGGAGTGAGTAAATGAAAAAGTAGGATTTGTTTACAACAGAGTTCATGAATTTTGCATTACACAAAAAGCTGGTTTTGTTAATATTTTCTTTACATATACAAAATGCTTAGAAATGGGAAAGAGAATTGAAGCAGCAAATAATAAAAATACATCAATAAAGTAATTTCTCTTGTTCCATAATTAGTTTTGATTAAGACAATGGCCTTTGATTCATTTTTAACACATTGACATTTAGTGATTTTGTGTCTGTTAATCTCTGTTTCACCATATCACAAACCACACAAAAAAGACAGTATTTGAGGAGATGTGAATGGTAAAGATGAAATATCTATGCTCAAGATAGTAACATTGTCAGAAACAAAGCAGTCGCTTTTGCCCGAATATCTCATACACACAAATACACAACCAGAATTCGGAAATTCCAAAATCAACATCAAGAATATTAGATTAAGCACCAGAATCACATTTAGGGAGAGCAGGGCTAATAGCCAGAAGTTTTAAATAGAGGGTTTTGTGCAGATACCTGAATTATGCTGCAGGTTGTCCAAATAAACAGATGCTGTCCACAGGAAGGGGATACATAGGGAGAAAGGAAAGAAACAGAATTTTGCTGAGGCTCTGGTGTGTAGACCACCTAAAGCAGGATGACATAGTACCATTCTATGGGCTGGAAGAACATGTGGACAAAATGGGAGATTTAACTGTAGGGTGTGTTAAGCAGCTGCTCTGACAAACAGATGCAGCAAAACAAACAAAATGGTTAAGCTGAATGGACACATCACAAATCAATGCAAAATTTAAAACAAAGGAAAACCGACTGAACTCTTTTTTTCTGAAATCCCTACTCAATTGAAATTTCTTTTGTCTTAATTCATTTTATCTATTTTTGTAAGTATTACAGTTGTTTTTTGTTTTTGCTTAATTTTATTGTTTTTTTTTTGTGACCTGATTGTGCCATCATTTTGTTGATGTTTTTTCTCATGGGCACTACTCATAGGCACCACCATGTGGTTGTTGACTGAAGTTCTAGTTGCTATCATCTGAGCAGGTGGAGACATGACACACAAAACACTCAAATCACTTTTATAAGAGACATCTGAACTTTGCAGTAAGCAAAGGGAATAGACGCCTGAATGTTTAGTACTTGAGCCATTAATAAACTAACTATTTTAAGGCTTAATTAGGAACTGGCTTTGGAAAGAATTTTTGACTTTTGTATTTTATGGTAATATTTTTGTTTTAGTGCTGATCTCTGTACTATATCCTTGACCACTCGTTGAATGTCCTTTAAGTCTTGGCTTGCCTTCCCTGTTGCTAATACTATTTTTTCAAGTTCATTATGTTCCAAATAAATACTACGCTAATACTTGTGCTATGAAGAAAACATTTTTTGTCCTTTTCACCTAAATAATATAATATGCCGTGAGAGATGGTCACTTGTAGTAATGCCTCACATTTTAGATTCTGTGTCCCAAAAACCAAGACATGATAATGGGGAAAGTAGTTATATCTTATGAATATTCTGGCTCTCACAACAGAAGGTGGATGGGATGAGTGGTACGGCGTGGGTCCCATTTTGACACAATGCCCCTACAAGAATGTTGTGCTTGTCATGTCACATTCACACGTCTGTTACTTTCAGAATTATCAGTATACACATACTGTAAATAGGAAACCTAGTCACTGAGGCATTTTTCAACAATTCATTATAAACATTACATTTTATGCGTTTTCACAATTAGCACAATGTTCAGCATATACTTTAAACCAAATTCCCACCACACTAGAATAGTTAAAAAGTCTAAGATGGAGATGGTGAAGACCCTCTCTCCATGAAGCTTCTACAGGGTACAGTTTCCCTGTGTTTTTTTCAAGATGCACCACATTCATCTTGTACCCTATGCTTCTGGGAAATTGCCTAGGCTAAATTGATTCATTTTGGGAATTACATACAGCGGCACCATGATACTTGTCAGGTCCTGGTACAGAACTATACTAATGGGCCCCATTTAGCTTCAACATCAAAATGTATAGGCCATTTAACAACAGATTTTCCAACACAACACTACCAATATGTATTTTATAACATTTTAACACAAATGCAAAACATGTATTATTTTTACATTTTAAGTCAAATGCAAAAGGTTATCAACTTGTATTCTGTAACACTGCAAGTCAAATGCAATGTTTTCCTTTTACCATTATGTAAAATTAATATAGTACATTAAATAACAGGTTCTGTCTTACTGTATAGAATCCTGCTTCAAGCTTTTGTAACTAGATGTTGCTAGCTTGCTTATGGAACATTATTGTTTCAGTTATTAGCTGATTAACTGGGAACTTGCATATATGGAGAAGAAGCACACCAAACACAACATAGTACGTCAAGAAAAATAAACTACTTTTCAAAACTGAATTCACCCAGAAATTTGATCAACAGTCTGATATCTTGAAGGCAGGAATAATTACATCAAAATATTCAGGCATTACAAGAAGGTATAATCAAAAGCAGCAGTGACAGTATGGAGAAAGTGGGCATTTGAAGGTAAGTGTTCACAAAACAAACTACAGCCATTTTAGGGCTCTGTTCAGGTTGGAATTCATCCATCCATCCATTTTCCAACCCGCTGAATCCAAACACAGGGTCACGGGGGTCAGCTGGAGCCAATCCCAGCCAACACAGGGCACAAAGCAGGAACCAATCCCAGGCAGGGTGCCAACCCACCGCAGGACACACACAAACACACCCACACACCCAGCACACACTAGGGCCAATTTAGAATCACCAATCCACCTAACCTGCATGTCTTTGGACTGTGGGAGGAAACCGGAGCGCCCGGAGGAAACCCACGCAGACACGGGGAGAACATGCAAACTCCACGCAGGGAGGACCCGGGAAGCGAACCTGGGTCTCCTAACTGCAAGGCAGCAGCGCTACCACTGTGCCACCGTGCCGCCCGGTTGGAATTCAGACTTTAAAAAATTCAAATAAACTGTCATTAGCTGAATGTTAGGGTAGCTGAGAAGAAACAAAATAGTCAACAACTGTAACAGATTTTGAATTGAATGAAAGCTGGATAGAACCGATAGGTTAAATTCTCTTACATCTATTGCCAGAGGCTAATACAACTCTCTTTCTCACTTGGACACATTTAGGATATATTACAACCACAATTTACTTTTATATTGCTCTTTTAAATGAGACCTAGCCTAGACCGTTGTAAATGCTATCAAGGTAAACTCATCAAACTGTATATATAGCCACTTAAACACAAAATAGAAAAAAAAATACAAAATTACAGCACATGATAATAAAAAAAGGGGCAAGGTCCTTGCATTAAGTACATTTCATAAATAACAACCAGCTAATATTCTAGTTCAATCAGTATAACGACCAAAGTGTCCAGGCAAGAAAATCTGACACTAGACAGCATTTCAAACTCTGAATGATTCTGCTGTGATATACAAACAGCCACAGGTTAAATGTCTACTAAAAATGCTGCATAAGGGGACTTTGTTGAAATGGATGCTATAATTATCAAGTCGTTGATGGTGAGGAACAATTGAGGATAGTATTTGTATAGTTTTAACACAAATTTTAATGTATGCACATTTAAGAGATACGTATTCTTTGAATCAAATCAGTCTTTAGCAGTGCATTCAAAATCAACAGTTGTTTCGTTTTTTTACTTTGACACGTCTGTGTCTTATATGCTATGCCAATTTGACAATTAATACACTGGCCTCGCTCACTTATTGTCTTCTTTTAAACTTGCCTTTTAGGAAGCCTGTATTTGCTCAAGTAGTATTTTGTTAAAGGTTCAGGTTTAAGATCATTGTTTAGTTCAAACTATGCCATTCATTTTTTTTATTCCTTTGTGTTGATTCTACATTAATTTTCCGATTTAGTGTGTATTTACTTTATGATTTATGTATTAATTTTATAATTACAAGTTTTAATGTTAGTTCCAAATTTATGTGATTAATTAGTTAATTTTTTAATTGATTCCTAACCCTAAAATAAACATAACCTGATGCAAGGGAAATCCCTTTCTGTAGCATTAGGTTATACAAATGCTTTCAACGGCATCAATAGACGAATACTAAACATGAAAGATACGTTGTCACAGGTCTAGGTCTGTGCTGTCTTTTGTTCAGCATTATGGCGATACTGTGAGCATCAACGTCAGCTTGAAAGAGTTGGCTGCTGTTTTCATGAAAATATGATTTGAAAAACATTCATTAGAAGTAAACAATGTGTCACGCTCTAAAAGAATTGCCGTTAAGAGCAGTGATAACAAAGAGCCACAGGAGATGCAGATTTCAGTACTCAAAACAGCCTAACAACACCAGCAGCTGCACCGATGAGGCTGAACAGCATTCACCTTCTGACTGCACGTCTAAACAAAAAACTTATAAAATTTGACATTAAAGTCTAATTGGAAATACAGACATGCTACAACCAAATAGTTTAACACATTGCATATCCACAGACCACAAAACTTATCTAAACTCTATTTGCTGTTGTTATGTCATACAGTGGTGCAATAGAAAGATATGGTAGCAGGCAGAGGCCATTTTCAAACATGTGGAACACAGTACCTGCGGTGGTCTGGCATGTATTTGTGTCTGTTGGTGTCCACTGTCACAGCACTTATTACATTGCACAAATCAATTATTAAGCTTCAGTTACCTTGTGATACTAAGCTTCGGAATAGATAAGAGCAATTTTAGCTATTTATTTTCTCTCAGCATCAAATCTTTTGTTCAGTATCTCTCTCCCTCTGCTTTCTCTCTCTCTGTCTCTCCTTGAAACCCCAGCAGTGATTTAAAATGCACTGCCTGGAGAGGTTGGGAGCAGGTATTCTAGGAAGAAGCACTGTGTGTGTAGCCTTTGCAGCACAGGATTTTGTCGCTATTAACGTCACACTTTTTAATGGGTTGTCCCTAGACATGTATTCTTGTTTCTGAGAATTATGTCTGGCCTCGCAAGACTGCTTTAGGGTTACGTGAGGACAGTTCAACACCTAACAATTTAACAACAAAAAATGGTGGTACTTTTAAACATTTCAATACCAAGGTGTCGTATGCAAAAAAAGGTTGAGATCTCCTTGTTTACAGGAATTGTGTCTATTTAATTGCATTTCTTATTTGTAAGAATAACTTACAGTATGTTTTAAATAGCAGAATTATTTTTGTTTAGATTGTTAAGTCTGAAATCACAAGCAATGTACACCATCTAAACCATATTTTCTATATTTTTTAAAGCTGCCATTCTATTCCAAAAGTTTAACTTTTTGTTGCATTCCATCCATACATTTTCTTGATAGTTTCCTTTGTCTGTTCATCCATCCATCTATTTTCTAAACTCACTCAATTCAGTTTATAAAAATTGTATGATTTCCTTGCAGCAAAGAGCCTTCTATATACAGTATAATAACCATAAGACCTGAGTTGAGACCATTTAGGGTGTTGATATTTTGAGTAATATGACAACATTCAATGTATGATGTTGTCATTTTTGTCCATTGTTGATATTGTACTACTGTCACTAGTCTGTGGAAAACATGAAGGTATGAATTTCATTGTAGTTAGTACACATAACAATAAATGTTTGCTTTCTGTCAAATAAATACACTGAAAAAGAAACTGACATTCTTGTCTGGGATAATGTCTGAAATACAGAAAAAATGTATGTAGGAGCATAAAAAATTCATTCTTATTCTGGAAAAGACTTTAAAACAAATGCACAGTAAAGGTAATTCTGCATAAGGAGAAGTCCAATACAAGGTTTTCTGTTTCTTTATAAAAAAGAACAGAGAACTGTATAAAAGACAGCTCTCTTCTTTGCTGTCTCTTTCACTTTCACCATCTCATAAAATGGAATTACTTCATAGGTTAATACATCCCTTTGGGCAAAGTCTTGAATAGGCTAAGGTCTTCCATTACATTCAGATGGTAGAGAATTTTCAAAAGAAAAACTGATATATTTTTTATGCCGCCGGTCCTAGAAGGTCAACTTGTTTTGCTTTTTATACAAGCATGCATTGTGAAAGAGTTACATCAAAATACATTTGATGACATGTCCAATATAACATAAATTGTTTTTATAACATTTGTGTTTCTTTTTCATAAATGAAGCTATTAATTCAGATGTTGAAAAGCAGTGTCTAAAGAATGGTAATATTGCTGGAAAAATCTAGTATCACTGAACCAGTAAATGAAGCATTAAGGAGCAAGAACTTGTGGTTGCAAGTTTTGAAATAAATAATTAACAAAGGCCTATTGCCACAAGCAGTGGTAGCACTGCTGCCTCGCAGTTAGGAGACCTGGGTTTGCTTGCCAGGTCCTCCCTGCGTGGAGTTTGCATGTTCTCCCCGTGTCTGTGTGGGCTTCCTCTGGGTACTCCGGTTTCCTCCCACAGTCCAAAAACATGCAGGTTAGGTGCATTGGCGATTCTAAATTGGCCCTAGTGTGTGCTTGGTGTGTGGGTGTGTGTATGTGTGTGTGTTTCCTGCGGTGGGTTGGCGCCCTGCCCAAGATTGGTTCCTGCCTTGCACCCTGTGTTGGCTGGGATTGGCTCCAGCAGACCCCAGTGACCCTGCAATTAGGATATACTGGGTTGGATAATGGATGGATGGATATTGCCAGAATGGTTAGTGGTTGCCTCTCAGATCCAGTGCTCTGGGTTGAAGTCCTGTTTTCTGTCACTGTCTGTAAGGAGTTTGCACATACTCCTCATGTCTGGGTAAACAGGTTTCATTCCACATTTCAAAGATGTGTGTGTTATATCTGTTCTTCTTCTCTTAGACTTGAATGTAGCATTTGACACCATTGATCACAGTATTCTTATAAATCACCTTAGTCAATTGATGGACCTTTCCGACAATGTCTTAAATTGATTTCAGTCTTACTTAACAGGTAGAAAATTCTTTGTTAGTTGTGGTGATTATACATCAGAGACCAATGATATTTTATATGGTGTACCACAAGGATCTATTCTGGGTCCACTGCTCTTTTCAATCTATATGCTTCCATTAGGTCAGACTATCTCAAAGCACAAGGTAAGCTACCAAGCTATGCAGATGACACACAGCTGTATTTATTGATAGTGCTTGATGACCCTGACGCTCTTGGCTCTCTGATCCTTTGTCTTACTTGTATTTCCAAATAGATGAGCAGTAACTTTCTCAAACTAAATAAGGAGAAAACAGAAATCTCAGTTATTGGCAAAAATGGATATACTGAGGGTATAAACTTGATCCCTTAGGCTGGCAAAGGGACAGAGATGCTGTGACTAAATGCTGTGTCTGCGAATGCTGATCTTGGAGCTCATTTTTTATTTGCTTATCCAGTAATCCTGCCCCTTCCGACAGTTAAGTAGTATACCTTGGGATGTTTTTGGTTACAAAAAGTGTGCCACCCCAGAAAAAAGGTTGGGAAACATTGCTCTATATGATTGTGATGGTGATGTTCTTCTTTGCAACCTCTGGTTGTCACATGGTAGCAGTGAAGCTAGCAGCAATCCATAAAAATGCTTCCCAAAAAAAAAAAAACTAAACAAAAACTAAACTTGTAAAACATGACTAATATTCAAAACCAAAACAGAGAGAAAATAAAATTCATAACTAATGCAATAATTTAACTATGATACTGATATAATAGTGTTGACAAAGGAGAAATATGTCAAGATACTGTACACCTCAAAAAGTCTGGATAGAAAGCTTACATTTAATAAACACATTAGAAACAATAATTTAGGTAAAAGGAAATATATGGATATTTTGAAAAATTAAACTATTTAAATAGAAAGTAACAGAAAAAATAAGGAGAAAAATAAACACAAGAAGGACTTGTAATTAACAGGGTTGTTTCTACAAATAATTTGAAAAAACAAGACTAACAACACCAAAGACCATGAGTCAGAACATCACTTAAGTGAGATGCAACTGTAGCTGCCTTTCCCTGAGGTTTACAATATTCTACTGTTATTGGGAAGGTTCAAACATTGAGTATGATGTGTATACCAAAAAACAAAAAAAAAGTTCCACAGTCCAAGCATATGCATTTTAAAAGTTTTAGTGAGATTCCAAGCAAACAAAAAAGTTTCCACAAAAATAAGGAAAAAAACACACACACACACAAAAAAAAACTTGCCCGTAATCTTTCCATTTGTAAGCAAGCAAATGGTCTAATGTTTCTTTCTGATTGTTACATCAGAATTTAAGATGAGTATCAAGAATGTTCCAAAAACATGTCAGTGTATAGGGAACAACACAAAACCTCCTGTTTTCTGTGTAACTTTAAGCTAACATTCTTTTCTAGTTAACCAAACACTTATGTGAATTTAACATTACCTTTTGAAGATTGGCTCTTATAGAAACTGTAAATAAAACCAAGATCATGTGCTAAATCATATCCATAAAACTAAAGGAAGAAGTTAATAAAAAATGTAATTTTCAAAGGAGCTAGGAGCCTTGGAGAGCGTCAACTGATTGTTACAGAACTGCCCAATGACAGTGCACAATTTTTTGTTTACCTGAATCTCTTCAGCTGACTGCCAAGCAATTACTTATTTCACTTGTAGGGCAAGTAACCATTTCAGATCATAATCCTCTTTAATAAAATCCCTTTGTGCATCCAGGTGTCCGTGTGTGTCTTCTGGTGAAGTGCGCATGCACAGGGCTTCTGGTGAAGTGCGCATGCGCGAGGCACAGTGCGATGCGCGATATTACTGTCAGAGAAAGTTAGAGGCGTTTTATGGAAATACAAACCAGTATTAATGTGAGAGGAAATTAAAGGCACACAATACAGTGACGCATATTACAGCCACATACAAGCCAGTATTACTGTCAGAGGAGATTAAAGGCATATTACCGACGCGCACGCCTGTATTACTGCCAGAGAAAATTAAAGGTATATTACGGACGTACAAGACAGTATTATTGTCACAGAAAATTAAAGACACACAATACACGGCGGCAGCCCACGAAGAACAGTCAGCTCAGCAAGTAAACATCAACAAAAGAAAGGCTGAAAAAAAGAAAAATACGACCAACAAAAAGAATGAGGTCAAAGTCCCTTGCCATTTAATACAGACTGTTCCTACTAATGTTTATGCACTACTGTTCTAGCGCCCGTTATTGTAACGGGCTACATGACTAGTCTATAATTAACAACAATTAACAAAAAGCACAACTAATGAGATATGTCAGAAGATGGCCCAAATTAGTTCTACTCTTTTCAAAGAAAAACGGGAAGTTTACACATTCATGGACTAAGCCATATAAGCAGTGAGGACTGGAGAGTTGTAAGCACATTATATGTGTAGACCAGTTTTGCTTCATAGTAATTCACACAAACCATAGGGCAAGTATATTGCAAAAACCCAAAAAATCCATGGATCCACAGTGCTGCTTCACAACAAAAGTAGTTGTAATAATGTGCACTGAGTTTTTGCGGCATATGTTATGTCTCTTATAGAGGGTGTTTCATAAAGTACGCAGTTTTTAAAAATGTAATAAATCAGCCGAAATCGAAGCAAAATTTATTTAATTTCATTCAACATATACTTAGATTTAATAATGAAAAATGATGTCGAGCATATGTCCACCTCCACATTCTTTGCAGGCAGTCACCCAATCGTGGAAATTAACGATAACTTTTTCGCAGACGTCCCTGTCGATTTCGCCGATGACCCGTTGAATTTCCCTCTTCAGTTTGGCAATCGTTTGAGGTTTGTTCATGTAAACTTGTGACTTTACATATTCTTATAAAAAGAAGTCAGAAGGTGTGAGGTCACATGACCTCGGAGGCCATTCTTGGTCACCGCCGTGAAGCTAGATCAGACGCTCAGGGAATTTTTCAAGAAGCAAGGTGATTGTCTCCGGGATATATGGCAGGTAGCCCTGTCCTGCTGAAACCACATTTCATCAATTCCGTCATCCTCCATTTCTTCCAGAGCAGGCCACAAAATGTTAGTATGACCATGTCCCGAAAACAGTTGCCATTTACAGTAACTGAATTTCCATCATCATCTTCAAAAAAGAAGGGGCCAATCACGCCTTCTGCCCAAAATCCACACTAAACCATGGCACGTAGGGGATGCATTTCGTGCTCTTGGATCACTCTAGGGTTTTTCGTCACCCCAAATGCGGCAATTTTGTTTGTTGACATACCCTGAGAGATGGAAATGTACCTCATCACTGAAGACTATTCTTTTTGAAAAATTGTCTCCTCTTGTTCCAAAATCCAATCGGCAAATCTTCGCCGTTTTGCATGATCTGCTGGTTTCAGCTCTTGTGTCAACTGAATCTTGTAGGGGTGCATATGAAGATCTTTTTTCAGTATTCGATACACCGAAGATGGTGACATACCCAGCTGTTGTGAACGATGGCGAATTGACTTCACGGGGCTCACATTCACACTGTCTTGCACTACTGCAATGTTTTGTTGCGTTCCAACATTACAGTTTCGACCGGGTGATTTTCTGGTTGCAACTGACCCAGATTCTTCAAATTTCTGTAAAAAAACTGTTTTGGCGGTAGGGGCATTGTCACGTCCAAAGATCACGCAAAGTTTACGGACAGTCTCTGCGTAGCACTCCCACGTTTTTGTAATGAGTTTTCACAATAAGAATGCATTGCTCGATACTGAACCGCTAAATGGCTACTAAATGGAAAAACGACAAATGGTCTTCTAATCGGAGTGATAATAGATAACGAAAATGATAGGAACAGTGCTGACAACCTTCAAACAAAAAAATCCCACGCAATTCAAAAACTGTGTACTTTATGAAACTATACTGTCTAAAATGTAGTACAGTGTTTGAGTAATTATTTAATAAATTTGTAATACTGTTATTTTACCTATTATTTGATTTATGTGTAATAAAATATTTTTTTACATAATTAGGCAAGGATATTGTATGCAGTGGTGATTTTTCTAATTAGCTTTGGTTACTTAAAAATATCAAGTTCACTTTAAGCTGTATTGTATATTTATGCAAAGATGTGTGGGAAACTAAGTTCAGAGATTATTTCTAACTTGTAAAACATGACTAATGCACAGATAGGTGTTGCAGTCATGATTCAGATTGTCAGTATTATAATAGTACATGATTATACTGTATCTCTGCTTTTGTTACTGATTAAATCTGTATATTTTTATTTGTTTGGTGAAGTATGAAAACTAACAGCTGTGGTGGGTGGCTGGATCCCATACCTGGACGGGACGCCCCTTTGACACTGGATCCGGGGGAACACCCATGGGCTACACCCTACGTTCCCTGGAACACTTGGTGGCAGCTCCCCTGTGTTGCATCAGGGCCACAATGGTGGAACGCTGGAGCTCATCCCTGTTGGGCTCTGTGGCCACCACCAGGGGGAGCTGCATGGCTTAACGAGCCCATGTGGGCTGGACTGCAGCCACACCTGGAAATGCAGCCTAAAGTAAGTCAATGAGCACCTGGAGCACTTCAGGGGGTGCTATAAAAGGAGCCTGCAGCCATCTACTCTAGGCGCCAGAGTCAGGAGGAGGAGGAGGAGGAGGAGATTGACGACGACGACAACAACAACAACAACAAAAACAAAGCTGCCCTGGGAGGAGTGGAGGAAAAGAAGAGAGGTTTTTGGGTGTTTTTCTTTGGTGGTGTTTTTGGGACTGTGTTGTGCCTGTGGGGATTACGGGGAAGACGTGCCTCACAGGTGAAGAAAAATAACATCTTTTTATTTATTTTACCGGTGCCTCTGGTGTCTGTCTGTGTTGAGTCGGCGCCAATAAAGCGCCTTATATCACACAGCATGTACATGCTGTAAAATATCATAGAAGCAGTTAATAAACAGTGGTATGAGACATCAGGTTCGAACTGAATTTGTAACAGCTTTTTCTAATAATAATAAGTACAGAGTTTTAATAATCTCA
The DNA here is from genome assembly GCF_900747795.2 of Erpetoichthys calabaricus. Classification (NCBI taxonomy): domain Eukaryota; kingdom Metazoa; phylum Chordata; class Cladistia; order Polypteriformes; family Polypteridae; genus Erpetoichthys; species Erpetoichthys calabaricus. The sequence continues at coordinate 9,126,317 of NC_041404.2, read as the reverse complement.
AGGGTGAATTGCAGTATTTACATTTCTGAAGTCCTCTGAAAGTCAGTAGACTGGAAGCAGTTCTTAAAATGTTTAGAAATTTATTGAAATGTTAGCTCTATATTGTCAATCTACTTCCCTCCATATATCCATCTTTTTTTCTGCTTTGTCCTGTGTATAGTTTTCGGAGCCGGAGGCTAACCTGGCAGCATCAGACAAACTAGCCCCAAGTTAAGAGAACACCCTAGAGGCTAAGGCCTAAACTGTGTAAAACACCTTTCCCAAACACAACATCTATTCATATTTAATTTAATGTATTAATTCAATAAAAAAAAAATTCAAAATCAAAAACATGTATACAAGATTTAAAATATAAACAAAAATTTCAAAAATGCAGAATAACAAAACTGAATGTACCAATATTGAAAAGAGATACAAAATACAAAAGAAAAAAGGAATACAAAATTAACAGAACTATGTTCACCAATCCTAGACTCAGATACCAGAAAACCACAGGTAAATTAAAAACAAAGAAATCCAATTAAAAATGTCAAAAGAATAAATAAACGCAAAAAAGAGAGTTTTGATATAAACTCTATTTTATGGTTGGATTACAGATACCACATAGTAACAAAATAACACTTAAAAAAATTAAGTGTTTCCTCTGAACGGTGTGGCACGAGATTCTTGCGTACCCAGAGGTTGAGACACGGACTCTCTGAAACATCCACTAGGTGAGACACATGCACCTTCTTTGGACTATCTACTGACTAAGGTGCTGACACTCCCTCTGATGTGCTCACTGACTGGGATGCAGACACCTATTTGGGAGTGCACATTGACTTGAATGTGGACAGTCTCGGAATAGGCCAGTTTGTGAAGATTTAGATAACAATTCTAAGATTTTACCTTTTGTCGTCACACATAATAGTGCTAGAAGGAACCCTTCCTCTTCTGAGACCTTCAAGGCAGCAAGACTTGAAAATCCCCTCCTGGAACCAGAGGCAACCTAAAAGGAACACCACCAGGGATATCTGCGAGCAGGATAGAAACACCCCCTGCTGGGACTACATGCACTAACACAGGTTCTACATCTTCTGTTTGGGACAACTGGATAACTTCCTAGGTAGGATGACTGGACCACTTCCTGGCTCTGTATTGTTTTTCTCTGGCAGGAGCATGGCTTATAGTCTTATCACAAACATCTATTAATGTTCTGCTTTTGTAGAGCATTGTATAGCTCTAAAAGTTCCAACAACACATTATTTTATCCACTCTTTTTTGAATTCATGGTGCTAATTTCCAATAATAAATCATATTTAATTTAAGCTCAGTTGATTTACAGTCTTGATGGTATTGTTTTGGCTAGACTGTGGAATTTTACTATAATTATTCCCAAAGGGAAATTCCAAAATCATCCAGAGCACCTTACTAAACACAAGAACTATTAATATTTCATCAAAACAAAACTCCAAAAAAGTTCAAATAAATTCAAAAGTTTACAACAAATAAAACTAAATACAAACATATTCAAAGCAAAACCAAAATGCTAACAAAATGAACCAAAAATGGCAGTGCAGTAAAAGAAAGAGCCAAGTCTACTAAACACAGAATCAGAATTCAGATAATCAGAGCTAAATTGAAAACTTATAAAATACATACATAAAATGGCCAAAAGACAAAAATAAAGCCAAATACAACTCACTAATAGTTTAGCTAATGCCACAGTGCTGAGCTATGGCAGATGGTGCATTTAACATTTTTGGGACAGCTTTGCTGTTATCTAAAAAACCATGCTTGATGGACTGAATGGTCTCCTCTCATCTGTCAAATTTCCTATCTTCTAACATTGCTTCCATTCTACACTTGAAAGGGGAAAATTGTACAAAGGAGAAACAATAAAAAAGACTAAAAGAGATTATTAATACAGTTGGGGCACTGCTCCATTACAGAGTATGCTCACCAACAGCTGCCAATAAACCTAACGCACATAACATTTGGGAAAATCAGGCTGCTTGGAGAAAAACCCATATAGAACCAGAAAAATATTGTTCACAGATGATGACAGGGAGAGATATTCAAACCTGTAGTCCTGAAGCTTTAAAGTAGCAGAACTAATATATTACCATGTCCCTGATTGAATTATCCAAGTTTCATTATTAGAAAAGACTGACTTCTAAGTAAGCAGCTACATTAGAACAATTACTCTGCCAGTACTGTTACCTGTGTCATGCATGCATCTCTGGGGCTTGCCTTCTAGGCTTATCAGAGGTAAGCACTACCATGAGGGGGCAATGTTGCTGATGACATTATCTCTTTTTCACCCAAAGCCCCAAGAAACTGTCCAATAAGGGTAACTGACTCCACCCCTTCTGGGGACCATTATAAAGCTGAGGTGCACCCCGCAGGAGTTGTCTCATTCCGGAGACAGCAGACCAGGTAACGGCACTTCTACCTGAAAAGTGACCACTCTACTGAGTGTTGAAACACCTCAGCCCTAACTGGCTATATATAATTGCTTTTGTTTGGTTATATATATTCAGACCATCAAGGGCCTGTTTAATTTTGGGACTTTCCATTTAATAAAAGGGATGACCCAGTTGGCACTCCAACATTTCTTTTCTGGCCTTTGTGTTTTCTTGGTTAACAACACCCTTCAGGGCTGAATCTGAGTACCAATCCTCTCTATGTATATTTCTATGTATATATCGCACTGCATTCTTGTGCCCGTCATTGTGTTTTTTTGTTATATAGTATGTTATTTTGTGTCATAATTTAACTACACAGTAAATGACTGCAGTGCTCTGGGATTGTATATGGAAGTGTTCAATGTTAAGGGAAACTGAATAGAATAAATTAATACATAAAACATGTTCAATGAAAAGAGATATGAATTGAGATGCCGTAGGGATTTGATTACATTCATTTTAATGTATTCATCAATGCAGACATCTGTATGGAAAATGAGCCTATTTTTCATTAATGTGAGGTGTTGATCACTTGTAAATGAATGCTAGTATGTAAGTGACCATTGAGTATAAGTAAATTATTGCTTGAATTGTTTAAGAATCTGCTTTAAAGTATATAAAGAAAATCCTCTTGGTTATCCACATTTTTGCAGTCTATTGTCAAACCAGAATGAAAAGTTAAAGATATAAATATAGATTCTTGGGGAAAATATGCTCATAAAAGTTAATTATAAATAATGTTGCTATTAAGAAATGTGAAGAAGAGTTACAAATAGATGTATGCCTATCCCAAAGCACCTTTCTGAAAACTAAAATACTTCAACCTGTATTAGTGATTAGCTTTTAGAAACAAATTAATCTTTCATACTGTTTGCATAACACAGCAAATAAAGCTGCTGAAAATAGTATTAACATGAGTAAGATGTAAGAAATAGTTTACATAAAAATATTCTTTTTATGCCAGTTATAAGTAGTTTTTTTTTTCTAATGCAACAGTATACAGTGCAGGGTTAAACTTCAGACCAGCTTTTTCTCAGCATTCATCAAAAACCCATTTAAGGTCAGACACTTTTAGAAAGTACTTTTACCAAAGTGTGATATTGACATGCTACTGAGACACAGAAGCTTGTGCCACAACACCTGTTAATGACTCTGACCAATAACTGTCAATGCTAACCAGCCAGTGTGACATACAGACTAAATGTGCAGTGCTTTCAAGGCTGAAAAACACTGTGTTAACTTTTTACTTTGTGTTCTAATGCTAGTGTTCATACCCTCTGTCCAAAGGAATTCCAATTTTTGCCTATTCAACAACTGTTTATTTTTATATAGGTCTCTTCAGATTCTCTTTATAACAGTTTGTTGACAAAATTGTTTCTCCTCAAAGTTTAAATGTGTTGGATTTTAATCCCAGGCTACCAAGTATTTTCTTTTTGTGTTTCAGTAGTTTTTAAACATCCCAAAGACTTTAATTTTTGAATAAGCAGAGGCAATTAAGAAATAGAACCATATAAGTGGTGTTGGCTCTTATAATGTTATCCACATTACTAAACAGGCACTTATAGCATGTCCGCGATCTTTTCGGATTCGCTTTTATGGTGAACTGCTACAGTGCTGGGAGACTGCGATTGCTTTGGGACGCTCTTCCGCGTGTCGTCCCGTTGGGTGGAATCCCACAAGAGTTTAGAAACTCACTCACACCAGCCATGATTCTTTTCAAAGGTAAAGTGCAAGTTAATTTGTTTTATGTATTTTTACTTTATATTTTGTAGGTTCTATTCAATAAGGGCGCGCACAAAAAGACGACTTTCAAAAGGGCGCCCTCAATTGGGCGCGGAGAATAAAGGCGCACGTAAATAAAGGCGACGTTAATAAGGGCGACCTCAATTGAGTGCTGAATAAAGGCGCCCGTAAAAATAGGCGAGCTTCAAAAGGGCGACCTCAATTGAGCGCGGCAAATAAAGGCATTCATAGATAATTTAGTTGAAATGGCTCTGGAATATGTGAAGAGCAACAAAGGTGCAGATCTACTCATAGTCGAAGGCTATACATTCAGAAAGGAGAAAACTATCAACGGGAAACACATCTGGAAATACACTGAATATAGGATTGGAAAATGTTCGTCTCACTGTCATTCCAAAAATATAGAGAGCTTTAGAAATAGTTCGTTAGAAGTTCATGCATTAATTAATTGGATGTTTTAATATTCTTGCTTTCACCTTTTTATACGTTCAATCATTGCCTTTATCTAATAAATTTTCTGTAATAATTTTGTTGCGTTTGCCTTTATTCGCTGCGCCAAATTGACGTCACCCTTTTGAAGCACTCCTTTATTTATGCGTGCAGTTATTCGGCGCTCAATTGAGGTCGCCCTTTAGAAGCTCACCTTTATTTACGCGCACCTTTATTCGGTGCTCAATTGAGGTCGCCCTTTTGAAGATCGCTTTTATTTATGTGCGCTTTTATTCGCCGCGCCCAATTGAGGTCGCCCTTTTGAAGGTCGCCTTTTTGTGCGCGCCCGTATTGACGGATACCTATTTTGTAGGCTATTAATCATTTTTATATGAATAGTTTTGGGTTGTGGAACAAATCATCTGAGTTTCCATTATTTCTTATGGGGAAATTCACTTTGATATACGAGTGCTTTGGACTACGAGCACGTTTCCGGAACGAATTATGCCACTGTATATATATATATATATATATATATATGTATATATATATATATATATATATATATATACATATATATATATATATATAAATGTATATATATATATATATATATATATATATATATATATATATATATATATATATATACATATATACATATATATATATATATATATATATATATATATATATATTGTAGTAAGGCGCTATCTTAACACAGTCCCAACAAGCACAAACAAAAACACACTCCTTTCTGGCACCACCACTCCTCCTGTCAAGCTTCGTCCTCCTCCTCCCGACTCTGGCCACTGAGTGGTAGTTGCTGGCCCCTTTTATAGGCCACCCAGAAGTGCTCCAGGTGCTTTATCACCTGTTTCTGGTTGCACTTCCAAATGGGGCTGAAGACTTGTCCAGCAGGGCTGTGGAGAACTCCATCTCCCTTGGAGCCCTGCGGGAAGCTGAGGCACCACCGTCAGCCAGGGAGGCTGCCACCAAGCGTCCCGGGGGAGGTATTGAGCAGCCCATGGTATGAGCAGCCTATGTATATTATATATATATATTTTTAAGTATGCATCTAGAAAAGGAATGTATTCATGCGTGGAACATACTGTAGAATTCTTTAGTAAAGTGAAGTAAACACTTATTTTTGAGTTCAGAAAATAAAAGAAGACCCACAAAAAGAAAGTCTCAGATTAAGAAATCGGTCTCAACAAAAGACAACAGACTCTCAAGGGTTTCTTTGTAATTGTCAATTTATTCTTAAAACTGCACTCTAAACACTACTGTACTACAAGTACAGTACAGTACAGTTACAACAAAACACTTTATTATGTGCAAAAGCCACAATACAACATACAGTATGCTTTACTGTATTTTCATACATTTTAAAGATAATAGTACTCAAGCATTCAAATGACAATAAAGAAAATTCCTGTCACAAACTACAACTGTTCTTATACCGTCATCACACTTCATTAAAGGCATTCTGCACTGTGCTACGGTGCAGGCAAATGCTGATGATGCTAGTAGACTATGAGGTCTAACTCCAGCATGACTCCAACTTTTACACTGATGACACATTCATTTAAAGGTCCTCTTCCAATATTAAGAGGGATAATGTGATAACTCGATCAAAATTCCCCCACAAGATACAGAGATAAGAAAAGGAATGGAATTCAATGACCAATGAAAATAATTGCTAGTTATAAAGCAACACAAATTGCACTTGTAGTGATAACATCAGTATTTTATTCTAAAATAATGGGTCTTTTGCCTGTGCTTAAAGGCTAAGACCACTGGAGAATTTCTAATATTAATTGACAGATCATTGTAAAGTTTGAGAACCCTATAGCTAAACGTTCAGCATTTATCTGCATTTTATGAATGCAAAGTGAGTACTGAAGTACTACACTAGGGAATTTCACTTTCTTTACTGCAAATGCCATATACTAACAGGTGATATAAGAATATGGGATATGAAAGAGAACCCTGGGAAGTCCAGTGACTTAAGTATTGTTCCTGGTGCAGCATACTAATTGACAGTTCTCCAGTCTGTGTAGGTATCACTCATCAAAAAGCGTTCCTGAGAGGACTGCAGCAGTAAGCTATGATATTTTAGCTTAGGTTGGCAGGCAATAATGTAGCGAGCCTTAGCCAAAAGTCAAAGAGGCACAGATGGAACAGCAGCCCATATGTGGAGACAAACAGGGTCATTTAGCACCATACATCAACCTGTACTGTTCAGTTTAGATGAAACTGGCAATTAAAGCCACAGCAGCCATGAGGAATCCAGTCCTCTGCACAAATCGGCTGTCTCGCTGGTGGCAGTTACTGGCTTTTGGGTAAATGGTTTGATTTTAGTGGATATAGTTTAACATCCTAGACCCAGCTACCACCATCAGTGTCACTCTCCATACTTACACGGACTCCCATTTAGATGAAATACTGTATATTTATGGATTCAAATCCCCATAGTCATTCAGAGACAATTAAAATGTGCCCATTCTTTCTGGCACAACCCTTGATTGACAATGTAGTTAATCAATAAATATAGCATTACCTAATAAAATACACGTTACTTAAGTCTACATTTGCTTTATAAATAAATACTCAATGAACCCACTTAAATGTGATAAATAGATCATAATTTCTAAAGCCCTATGTTTACACATAGAGACATTTTTTTGATATTTTCAATAGCCACTTTCATGAAATATTGCATAAGTAAACAGCATCATTTGCCAGAACAAAAATGCTAGCCTAATCAACACAGTGACTACAAATCTTACTGCTTATTGACAGGAATTAAGTGTTTTGCTTGAAGGCTAAGTCCATAATACAAAAATCATTTAATGCAGATGTAACATCAGGTCCTTCAGCATCTGAGAATAGATGCTAAATTGTAATGATCATCAATAGGCTAAGGTCCCAAGATACTGCTTAGGATTCAAAACTATCAATAGCTATCACAATTACAGGAACCTATATATAGAGTTCCTAATTATGTTTTTTCCTTGTTTAAATTTGTTTTTTTTACTATTTGTTTACTATTTTACATTTTGATGTAGGATAAATACATTTTTTATACAGAATATTGTACATAGAGGATAAAAATAAAATATTGTGTTTGCATCTTTACTATCTATCAATCTAATCCTTTTTATTATGGTTCAATAGAGAGGTGCAAATACTGCCAAGGGCTGTATAATATTTTTGATTCTCTGTATTTGCATTCATTTCACATGTTATTGTATTCATATTACACCCATCAAGCTGTATGTTTAACCAGCTTTAAGTACATTTTTTTTGTTCTGTGTATTTGCAATTATTTGACATGTTTTTGTATGTCTACATGTGTCAGACTATATGTTGCAGAATTCAGAGTAGCCCAGATTAATAAATGAATCAAGTGTTCTAAGACTGAAAATAGATTAATAAGAATGATTTTTGCCATGCTACATAGTTGTGAGAGGTTAGCAGATGTCCTTTTGCCTTCCTATTCAATCAGCTGCATTTGCTTCCCCGCTGATATTCCTGCTTGAAAAACCAAAGAGGAAACCATTTACTTCAATGACTGCTCTATGTTGCTGTCTGTGAAAAAACTAATTTCCTGTCATTTCTTTTCAACAGCTGTCTTGTTTCATCATCTTGGTTCAGTTCATTTAACTACATCTATTCAACCTCAGTTTTGTTCCAGAATATCAGCAAGCTGATCCTGATTGTGAATACTACTTGATCCATAGTGAATTTTCACATTTATGTTCCCTTTAAAAGTAATTTTGCTTCTGGATTATTCAATAATTTTCCATTTTACAGCCCATTTGTAATACAAAAGCAATTTTTTAGCTGTCTAATATAATTTTAAAAGTCTTGTTATTGATTTAGGTGTTAGGGTGGCACAGTAGTGTGCATCGCAGCCTCAAATCCAACATCTTAAGTTCAAATTTTACCCCCAGTCATTATCTGTGTGGAGTTTGCACATTCTTCCCATACTTGCATATGTACTTCAATTGTCCTCTCACATCTCCAAAACATACATGTTAGGTTAACTGACAATTCCAAACTGAGTGTGATTGTTAGTATAAGTGTATACATGAGTGGACCCATCCAGGTCTAGAACACCCAATACTGATGAGATAGGCTGGGGTCTGAACTAGCTTTTAGGTGGGTTTGAGAATGTTATACTATGTTATTATCTATGTACAAAATATCATATAACACCTGGCTCAGTTGGTTTAAATAACTAATCAGATATGGCATTGGTCATTTGTCATTTCATCATTCTTCATATTGGTATTGATATTACTTTCATTAAAAACTTACAGAGATGTTTTCTTATGTATAACTACTAAACACAATACAGTGGGCGGCACATTGGTACAATAATTAGCTCAAAGCGAACCAGGTTAGAATCCAGTCCTGGTCTTCTTGGTTTTGCATGTTCTCCATGTGCATGCAGATTTTAGAACATTAGAATAATCTAGACAACAACAGACCATTCAGCCAAACAAAGCTGAGCAGTCCTGTCCACTTAATTCTTCCAAAATAACATTGTCTAGTTTTGAAGGTCCCTAAAGTTCTAGTGTCTACTACTTATCACACTACTTGGTAACTTATTCCATGTGTCTATGGTTCTCTGTGTGAAGAAATGTAATGTTTACTCTTAACAAGTTTCCAACTGTGTCCCTGTGTTCTTGCTGGACTCATTTTAAAGTAACTGTCTTGATCCACTGTACTAAGCCCCTTCATAATTTTAAACATTTCAATCATGTCACCTCTTAATCTCCTTTTGTCTAAACTGTAAAGGCTCAGCTCTTTCATTCTCTCCTAATAACTCATCCCCTGTACCTCTGTAATCAGCCCAGTTGCTCTTCTCTGAACTTTTTCTGGTGTTGCTATGTCCTTTTATGTATATTGAAGACCAAAACTGCATTTTAAAGCTTCAGCATAACTTCCTTAGACTTGTACTCTGCATATTATGCTTTATAACCTAATATTCTATTAGCCTTCTTAGTGGCTATTGAACACTGATCACATTTATCCTGCTATTTTGATCAGATGACAAACAGATGGATATGCATTGTGTTGGCAACTAATTTACATAGTAATGTAAATTCTAACTCAAAGTTTAAGCGCAAAAGTAAAACAGGTAACATATTAGCTTGGGTTAATGGTAGAGATATCAAAATTAAAACAAGTGAGTTGGAATTGTATGTAGCTGAGCATAAATTATGATATTATAGTAATAGCAGAAAGCTGGATTAATAACAAAAATGGTGATGAGAACAACATAGATGGTTACACATTTTTTAAGAAGAATAGACAGAACAGAAAAGGAGTGAGGGCGGCTATTTCTTTAAAAATTTAAATGCATGTCTTCTTCAGTGATGAGTCCCATCTTAGTGAGGACATTCACAAGAGGCCTTATTTTAGTAGTGTTTGCTATAGACCCCCTAAATACAGAAGTTATTATTACAATGTGAATATTTTCAATAATATTGAAAAGGCAGGTGTGCAGGGGGACATTTATAGTCACGGGTGACACCTCACATGTTAATCTGGATAACTTATAAATAGTGGATTTTCAAGAGCAGGAGTTGTTATAAATAATCAGTTGTTTAACACAGTATGTTAAAGTACCAACACAGGCGGAAGCCTTTCTAGATTTAGTATTTTGTAATAACCAGGATAGAATTCAAGGTGTTGGGGTAATTGAACCATTAAGGCCCAGTGACTATAATATAATATAATTCTCAGTGTTTTGGCAGAGCCCAGTTGCAAAGAATAAATTAAGTTTAACTTTGATAGGGCAAATTTTGAACAGATGCAGCAGTCTAAAAAGGATAAACTGCAATATGTTTTAAATGTAAAAACAGTCAAGGAGTAGTGGAACAGGTTTAAAAATGTTTTACATGTAATGCAGGACAAATACATCCCAGAATTTGGAATAAGTAGGCAGTTAAAAAAGACAACTCTGCAGTGGGTTAATAAGGAGTTGAAAAAGAAGCTACAAAGGAAAAAATAAAACAGCTGTATAAGTTGTATAAGACTAATAACTCCAATGGAAAGTATAGGGCATATGAGAACAGGAGGGCAAACATTAAGGAGGATATTAGAGAAGCTAAAATGGGGTTAGAATAATGCAGATAAGGAAAAAGATGACCCAAAGAGGTTCTTTCAGTATTTTAGTAGTAAACAGTCAAGGAGGAAGTTAAGTGTACCAGGAATATTAAAGGAGAATTAAAATACACTGATAGTGGAATAGTGAATGCTATAAACTTGCATTTTTCTGAAGTTTTAACACGTGAAGAAGTGGCTAACATCCCACCAGTAACAGGGACTACTAAGGAGATACTGAGTGAATTGAAAAGTGTGAAGGAGTAAGTGGTGCTCAGATTAGACAGGCTGAAATCAAAAAAAATCACCAAGACAAATAATATTTATCCTTAAGTTCTTAAGGAGATTAGCGAGTACGTATATAAACCCTTCAGGCATATTTTTCGGATGTCACTGCATGCTGTGGAAATTCTGAAGGACTGGAAAATGGCAAATATTCCATGATATAAAAAGGTGATTGGGCACATCAGAGTAACTATAGGCCAGTAAGCTTAACATGCATCACAATTAATGGAAAGAATTGTTAAAGATAGGATTGATTAACACATGGCAAGAATATGAGTTTTACTGAACAGTCAGCATGGGTTTAGAAGAAGGAGGTTGTGTTTTACAGACATGCTGGAGTTCTATGAGGGAGCAACATAAAGATAAGATGAAAGTGGGGCATATGATATTATTTATCTTGACTTTCAGAAAGTATTTGATAAGGTGCCACATGAGAGGGTGGGATTACAGGGTGTAGTGTTTGGAAGCTTATCAGAATTGGGTGAAGTTAAGAGTGGTGTCCCTCAGGGGTCAGTGCTAGGGTCACTGCTCTTTTCAATATACAGAATATAAATGTTTTGGATAGAAATATAATTATCAAGCTGGTTATGTTTGCAGATGATACCAATCTAGGTGGATTAGCAGATAATCTAGAATCTGTTGAATCATTACTGAGTCACTTGGACAACATACAGGCTTGGACAGATTTGTTGCAGATAAATTTAATGTACACAAATCAAATGCATTACACATAGGAAGTAAAATATTAGATTTGAATATGCAATGTGAGGTCTGAAACTTGAAAGCACATCTTATAAAGAGGATGTAGGAGTCATAGTGGACTTGTCACTGTCAACTTCCAGAAAATTCTCAAAATCTATTAAAACGGCTAACAGAATGTTAGATTATATAGAAACGCTAGAAAAAGTCCAGAGAAGACCAACTAATTATGTTATGAGGAAACATTAAAAGAGCTGAGCCTTTCCAGTTTAAGCAAAACAAGATTAAGAGGTGACATGAGTGAAGTGTTTAAAATTATGAAGGGAATTAGTCCAGTGGATCAGGAAATGAGGTTAATGAAGGGAAAAAATAAAACTTGGGCGGCACGGTGGCGCCCCGCAATAAGGAGGTTTGCTTGCGTGGAGTTTGCATGTTCTCTCCGTGTCTGCGTGGGTTTCCTCCGGGTGCTCCGGTTTCCTCCCACAGTCCAAAGACATGCAGTTTAGGTGGATTGGCGATCCTAAATTGGCCCTAGTGTATGTGGTTATGTGTGTGTCCTACAGTGGGTTGGAAAATGGATGGATGGATGGAAAAATAAAACTTGTGGAAGCAACAGTGTCACCCATTGTTACACGACAATTCCTCTAATGCCATAACATTAAATAAACAAAAAAAAATTCAAAATCAACAATGTGGTGTTTTCAGCAAAATATAAATCAGAATGTTTTAAATGCATCTCTGAATAAAACAAACACATTAAAAATAATGTGTTTAGCATATCTGGCTTATTTTGTATATTTGAGAGTGCAGTCAGCTTGAAAGGTGGGAGTAATTAAAATGTAAAGCTAAATTATTACTTCAATATAAATGAGATTAACCTAAGCATTGTTTGTCCATTTCTTACAAAGTGGGGTGAACATTCTTGGGATCTGAAAAATCCTCTGGAAAATTTACACACATATTTTGAGCTGGGTTTTGTTTGTTCCTTTTATATGTACAGTATGTGTATGTTTGTGGTGAGTGGTCAATGTTAAGATTTGTACAACTAATAAGTTTTCAGTAGTGATTCAACATGCTTCAAGGAAGGAGTTCTTTAAACAGCACTACTTAATGTTCAGTAATTGCCCATTAAAATAAGCAAATGTGAGATGGACAATTTATCTTTAATTACATTTTATATGCAAATAAAGCACAATCAGCCTGTCATACTGCTGCATGTCCTGTCTTGCAGTTTGTATAAATAAGGTCCCGTTTCAAGCTTTATGTTTAATCATCTCATATGTCTATGGAAGTGTCTATTGTTTATGTTTTCCCTGATGAATATCAATTTTGCAATGTCTGCACAGCAGACTATTCAAATTAAAAAAATAGTTTGATGCCTAACTTTTAATTTAATATATAACAAAAATCATAGTGTGGGTAGCATGGTGGTGCAATGATTGGCACTGTTTTTCACAGCTCCAGGGGCATAGGCCCAATTGCCTACCCTGGCAACATTCCATTTCTTTTTGGAATAATTTATTAGTCTGTTCAGTCATACCTTACATACAAATAAATATGTTTCTCTTATGACTCTCAACACAACATTAAATGTTTTCCATTTAATCTCATTTATTCAGATGTTTCCACTTGATAGTGAGATTAGCTTCACCTCTCATTGATCATGAAATATGCAAATAAATTACCAAGGACATTTACAATTTTAACACCTTTATTAGACTGAACTTGTTCTAGTTTTATTAGTTAATAATGTACTATAAGGGTTGAGTGAAAAGTCTTTTCAGCCATAGGCAGGTCAAGATTTATGACATCCTCTGAATTGGAATGATCCAATTACTGAGGTCCAATGTTTTCTGTTTCTTCTTATACTTTCTTTTCTATTTTGAAATCAGGTCACTCCGGAAAGCAAACCACGTCCCAATATCCTTTGCATCCCCCCCACCCCTCACACACACTCTTTATTACTTTTCCTGGTTATTATCTCCAACTTTTATGCCACTGGCATCCCTATATGAAAGTCTATATAATGCATCTTCTAGATCCCTACCTTTATTTGCAGTGTGGTAACCTGACCCCTTTTCTTTTTCATGGGAAGCTATACAGTACTTAACAACACCTCTGCACCCTGGAAAAATTCAGACAATCACCATCCTCAGTTTAAATTTGTACATCACCTGTAACTTACACCTTTTAAGCATTATGCTATTCATTTGGCAATTGATCCCATTCATCACTGAAGTCATTTAAATGTCTGGCGCTCTTTTCCAGATGTTGTGGAACTGTCCTCTATTCTTCGCTTTGTGCATTTATGTCCGCAACTATCTTTCCTCTATTTTTTCTAATAGTATTTCCTTTTGGCTTCATATATTTCTTCTTTTGTACCACTCTACTGCCTTTTGCCCAGCAGGGGATAGCCTACTGGGTACCATTATTGCAAAATAAAACCTGAAAGTAGTGACATCCATCCATCACAAACAGTATATAGACAAGATATTTTATGTTTAGACTGGTCAACTTCATCTCTTTATAAACATACTGTGGCACGCGGCTGGGGGTTGTACCAGACCACGAAGTGGCGACCGCCCTGGTGGCTTTGGGGACCACAGGTACAGAGCTTTGAAGCTCAACCCTGTAGGGGCCCGTGGTCACCGCCAGGGGCCGCCCCAATGCCTTTGGAGCCCTGGCCCTCAGCACTTCCGCCACACCCAGAAGTGCTGGGGGGAAGAAGACCAGAGACACCCGGAGTGCTTCCGGGTACGCAGCTGGCACTTTCGCCAGACTGGGGAGTGCCGGCGGAAGATTGTTTGGAGGCACCTGGAGCACATCCGGGTGGTTATAAAAGGGGCCGCCTCCCTCCATTCGATGGCTGGAGTCGGGTGGAAGAGGACAGAGCTCAGAGGAGAGGAGTGGAGGTGGTCAGAAGAAGAGGCATTGTGAAAGGGCCTGGACTTTGGGGTGATTGGTGCTGCGGCACTGGGGTGCATGATCACTTTTGTAAATAGTGTAAATAAAGCGTGTGTGGTGATTTAAGCATGTCTACCTGTCTGTGTCTGGGCTTCTTTCCACAATACATTCATTCTTGTCGTTAAGGACTGCAATACAGTCCAAAAAAGTTGAGATGGGGCAGTTGATGTTCAATAATGAGTTATAAAAACAAAATAATGATGTGAGTAGACACAGATAATATTCAACAGGTGATTGTAATCATCCTTTGGTATAAAAGTGTCATCCAGGAAAAGCCTAGTCTTTTAGGAGCAAAGTTAGGATGGTGATTGCCAATTTGTGTGAGAAAGGCATTCAGCAGTTTATAAACATTATTTCACAAAGCTAGATCAAAAGGGATTTGGGTATTTTACCTTCATCAACACATCCTATAATTAAAAGATTCGAGGAAGCTGAGAAATTCTGTGCATAAAGGGCAAGAGTGCAAGCCTAAGCCAACTAACTGCCCATGATCTCTGATTCCTCAGATAGCACTGCATCAACGGCCATCATTCATCAAAAATGTATATAAGCACATGGGCTCAGGAGTACTTTGGCAAGTCTTCACCAAATAACACAATATGTAGTTACATTTGCAAGTGTGCTGTGCATAAAGGAAGCTGTACGTTAAGAGTGTTCAGAAGTACAATCAAATTTTCTGGGCTCGGAGGCATCTGTGATGGAAGTGGGAATGTGTATCGTGGTCAGACAAGTCAATATTTCAAGTCTTTTTTGGAAGAAATACAAGTCATGTCCTCTGGAAGAAAGAAGAAAAGGACCATTCAGGCTGTTACAAGTAACAAATTCAGAAGTCAGCATCTGTGATGGAATGGGGTTGTGTCAGGGCCATGGATGTCTGTGAAGGTGCTATTAAGGCTGAAAAGTACATTCAGACCTTGGGTCAAAATATTTCCTGCCTTCAAGACAACATCTCTTCCATGGATGCACATGCATATTTCAGCAGTATAATGCCAAACCACATTCTACACGCATTTCAAAGACATGGATGCATAGAAAAGAGGTGCAATTGTCCAACTGGCCTGACTACAGTCCTGACCTGTCCCTAATTAAGAATGTGTGGTGCAGTATGAAATGGAAAATGAGAAACAACAAAGACCCCATATCATTACACACCTTAAGAATAGTTAGAAAGAAGAATATGAGAAACTTACGCCTGAAACCCTCAACAGATTGTTAACTTCAGTACCTAAACATGTATTAAGTGTTGTTAGAAGAAAAGACATTACAAATATTACAAAGCAGTAAATTCTTTACTTTTCAAACTTTTTATGAAAATGTTTCAAGCATCAAAATCAAAATAAGTATTTATTTTTGAAAATATAACAAAATTCATTAAACACCAAAATCAAACATCAAATTATAGGCTGTTATGTTGTTTTCAGATCAAAGATCATTTACAATCATTTACTAATCACTGCTTTCTGGTTTTATGAGTTGTGCAAAGTGTTGTGCCTTTGATGAGTGGCTGGTTGACCAGTGGTCCACAATCGTGCTTCTAATCTTATTTCCTAATTCTTCCCTTTTCTGATTCTTCTCTGTGCTTTTGGACTCACAGTGTGTGTCAGGCCTCTCTCATCGGTCTACACAAGCATCAACAACTCACACCCCTTAAGAGATCCTTTAACAGGGTGATTTTAGGAGGGTGGGATTGGGGTGGCGGTGGGTTGGGGTGCTTGCAATGAGGTATTTAATATTGCTCAAAGTTTCTGTTGCTTTTTCATGTTTGTAGCTTTTTCTTATTGAAGGTAAATAAAATTTGATTACAGAAACAGTTTCATATACAGTACATGCATTGTATAGATAGATAGATAGATAGATAGATAGATAGATAGATAGATAGATAGATAGATAGATAGATAGATAGATAGATAGATACTTTATTAATCCCAGGGGGAAATTCACATATTCCAGCAGCAAAAATATTAAATTAAAGAGTAGTAAAAAAAAAAAAAATGTTAAAAAAAAAAAGGCGGCGCCGGATGTCAATAATATACACGTATAAATTTTCACAGTGACGTGTTAATTCATTTGCTTGTTTTCAAATTATAAACATACTGCTGTCTAGTAATATTGATGAAAAATAATACAATTTATATAAAATGTATTTACTTATATTGCCTTTCTGAGTTTGTCTGCAATATTTATTTAAAGGTATTTCTTAGGAAAAGATGCACATCAAAGTTTAAATCACATTAACAGTTTCCAAATGTTATTTTTGCTTTCAGCATTTTCTATTTCTGTGTATGTATTATTTAAATGCTGTTTATTATTTGC
Source organism: Erpetoichthys calabaricus (assembly GCF_900747795.2). Taxonomy (NCBI): domain Eukaryota; kingdom Metazoa; phylum Chordata; class Cladistia; order Polypteriformes; family Polypteridae; genus Erpetoichthys; species Erpetoichthys calabaricus. The sequence goes on along the minus strand of NC_041404.2, from coordinate 9,109,317 downwards.
AGTTCAGGGAGTTATTTTAGTGTATTTATTTATTTTTTGACAAACATTTAAAACTAGCAGCCCTCCTACAGTAGCTATCTTTTCAGAGTTAACAAGTATGCTACACTACATGCAAATAAGCAATCATCTTGGAAAAGCAGTAAGATTAAGGACAGGGCAGAACTCTGCTGCAGACGTGCTTTCAGTTTTATGAGTGGCGATTATCGTTTTTTACTATAACAAAAAGTAGCCCAGAGCAAGCCTTTGTCTGAACACAGTACCTTGATCATTGAAAATAGCCTATTAGAGGGAGCTCTCATTAGATGCTGTAAAAATACAAAGCACAAAAAACAGCAGGGAGGCTAGAAGTTTACAGTGTTTCTCAAAAATCATCTCATTAGTCTTCTTTTATGGAGCACTGACCATAAATAAGCTTGTGTTGTAATTAGCAGTTGCAACATTTCAGTGTTTATCACCTACTCTTCTGAGTGGCAGATTGGAGGCCATTTGAAAAAATGCTTACATTTAGCGGCCAGGTCTGACACTTCTCACATTTCTTATTAAAAAAAAAAAAGAAAAACAACAACTTTGTACTCACCAAATATTGATGATTATTAAAGATATTATGCAGCTCCTCCTTTAAATCATATTAATGTGGATAATAAAACTACTCAACTAAGTATACAGTATACTCTGAAATAATAATTTTCTATATTGCACTTTAAAGGTAACAGGGTTTTAAAATAGTATTTATATATATGTGTGTGTATGTGTGCTGAAAATACCTATGAGGGCAATCCCAAAAGTAAGGTCTCCTGTTTTTTTAGAAATACAAACAACCGTTTATTTTCTATAATGTTTACATCATTTTAAAGGTTAAAGACTTATTTGTTTTTCTACATAATCGCCATTTCGGTCGATGCATTTTTGTAGACACTGTGGTAGTTTTAGAATGCCCATGTCATACCAGCTCGCCGCCATGTCCTTCAGGAAGCGTTGAACCTCATCTTTCACCTCTTCGTTGGAGCCGAATCGCCTTCCGGACAAATGTTCTTTCAACTTAGGGAACAGGTGGTAGTCACTGGGTGCCAAGTCCAGACTATACGGTGGGTGATCTTTACGCATGTTTTCCTCAACCTTTGCGACTGTCTTGTCGGAAATTGACGGTCTCCTGCGCGAACCTCGCACTTGGCGGTCGCGTTCAACGGCAGCTCCATTTTCAAGGGCTTCCAAGCCAAGATTGAGCATCCCAGCGAAGCCGCACATGCTTGTTTGGGAGTGGAGGAAGCACCAATCACAACAGTGTGGCCAACAGCCGTACAAACAGTTTCTCTACGTCCCCACCGCTTTGGAGACCTTACTTTTGGGATTGCTCTCGTAAATGCATAAAATATTAAAGTGATAGATAGATAGATAGATAGATAGATAGATAGATAGATAGATAGATAGATAGATAGATAGATAGATAGATAGATAGATAGATAGATAGATAGATAGATAGATAGATAGATAGATAGATAGATAGATACTTTATTTGTTGCAAAGGGGAAATTAAAAGATTACAGAAGCTCAAGAAAAAATGTAAAATATTATTATAAACAAACAACAACCTCCCCAACCACACATAAGTAGTTATGGTTTGGATAATAAGAGAGCTGCTCTTGTCAATAATGGGCTTGTAGGTGCCAGTAACATGTGGTCAGAACTGCCCAAATGTACCACAGGTTTACTTTTACATGCATTTATATTTGAATACAGAAGGTCCAGCTTGTTGTGTCCACAAAATGAACATGCCATTAGAAGTTTGTTCCATCTTAAGTTAAAGTCACCTGCATTCAGAATGGCTCATCGTTAGTGTATCGATTATAGAGTGAACCATTTCTTTTCAAGTTTAAAATACACATAAACAGCATGATACAACACACCTCCTAGTTAGTAACACAGACAAATTCAGCTTGAATTTTAATGTGTATTCTTTTCTTTTTTTACTATTTCTCATTCACATAAATCTCCAACCCCCACCTTTTCCACTCTGTCTAATCATATCAGATGTAACTCATCCAGCATTAGACAGCATCTGAAATAATAAATTTAAGCTGGTTCTCTGCAAGACCCAAAATGCCACAATTCCTGAAGTCTCTGTAAATCTACATGGATGTGACAGTCCTTTACTTAAAAAGAAATGGAACATTCCTCATTTATATCAAGGCTGGTTAGTTTTGAATCGTTGCCACCTTACTTTTATCCTTGTCATTTCTATCTTTGGATGAGCTGCTCCTCCAATAAGATCTAAGGAGCTCCTTAGGCAGTAGTGATTGCAGTGCTACCAGCTGAGTACAGGAAAATGTAATATATTCCACTTAATGTTCTTCAGAGTTTCTTACATTCTGAGATGTTGTAGACGTAAAGTAGCCATTAGATCCTCTGTGCTCACCCTGTGACATCTCTCAAGTCCACATCTCCCCTGAAAGGCAGTTGAAATGGGCTGAAATGCAATGACAGAAGCATATCTTCAGTTTAAAAATACATTTAAAGATAATAGTAACTTTTAGTAACAAGTCAGAGGCCAAATCTAGTAATGAATAACTTAATTAATTATTGTAAAAAGAAAAATTTGCCAAAAAACAAATAAAATAATAATTTCAGCAAAAACTACTCTTTATTAAAAGCACTGTAGCAGGGTTATTCAAATAGTGGCCCGTGGTTCTTGTCATCTAATCAAAAGCAAATTTATTTGAACTTTTTTGTAAACGCTTATTAGACCAATAAAACAAGGCCATTATTCCAATTTTTCCCACCCTATTGTTGTTAACAGCAGGCTTACTCAAAAAATGGCAACATGCTCATGCTAACGTAAGCTGCCATACTTGATCTATTTCTTTCATTTTTCACGTTTTGCCCAAATTTCACTTAGCCGTGTAGTCCCATTGAAAAAATGTCTATATTAAAACACAGTAATATTCATGCAGAAAACAGGAAGTTTAACATTGAGTGAACAGAACGGTACATGTTTGTTGCAGCTGGAACAAAGCCTGTGTGTTTATGGAGTAATGAGAGCTTATTTGTGATGAAGGAGTGTAACATAAGAAGGTATTTCAACACTATCCACCCTAACTTTGACACAAACGTTCCACTAGTCTCCGATGCTTGCCACCAGACAGTTTGAGCACTAGCCTTGTGCTTTGAGCCACAATGTACCGCTCTGTTTTGGGCAACAGAGAGCTACATCGGCAACGCTACTAATGGTGTGGATATTAGCTAAGAGGAAATAACCATTGTAAACACAGAGACAGTCAAGGAATGTATTCTTGCATCAGTGAAGGTAGTAGTTACCTACGAGAAAATATGAAATTGGATTCATGGATTAAATTAAGAAAATTACATTGCCAGATGCAACATCTGTAGCATTGAATGTTTTTGAGACAAACTGAGGAATGCGAATGTTTGGGATGGATGAATTAACCAACCTCAGTAAAGTGACACATTTGTGCTTTGGGGAAGATACACTTGGACTGATTCCTTTAGAGAGGCACACAACTGATGGGATCATTTTCTCAATTGATGAAATTGAATCATTACAATTGTATATTTTTTTAAGGAGAATCGATTGGAGTTAACATGGACAAATATGCTGGTAACGGATGGTGGTCCTGCGATGACAGGTAGGCTACAGGGTTGCATCCCTTGCTCTGCAGGTGAGATCGCTGCATTGCATTATCTACCAAAGTGTGCTGTGTGTGACATTTAACAGCAAGTTAAAACAATCATGGACTCTGTCATGGCATTAACTAACTTCATTTGTTGTACTTCAAGTTTACAACACCGTCTTTTTCAATGTTTATTAAAAGACAAGTTATCATGAGTGTAACCATTTGATTGTTGTTAATATTAGGTGGCTTAGCAAAGGAAATGCCTTGACACAATTTTGCAAAGTTATGGGGGAATTACTAGCTTTTCACTGCAATTTTAAACAGAAAAAAGCAGACACTTCTATGTCTCTAATACAGAACGAAAATCTTGTTTGTTTTTTGAGTAATATTTTTTATCACTGGAATAAACTTAACATGGAACTGCAGGGCAGAGATAAAACTGTCTCTCATCTTGTTGAAAATCTCCATGCATTTTAAAAAAAGCTAAACCTTTTTTCTGCTGATTTATATCCTGGCAAATTGCTTCAATTTCCTACATTGCACAGTTTGCTCCACACTTCACAGGTACAAATCACCGATGTAATGACAAGGCTTTTTAGAGAAGCTGAAAATCAATTTTTCCACTCGCTTTTAAAATTTTTGCATCCATATGGAAGTGATGAGATTTGTAAAGGACCCTTTAGCAGTGGATGTTGAAGAAGAGCTTGCTTTGAAGCAAAGACGCTAGTAATGACATTAGATGAGGCCTCTTTACTGTTGGAACTTATTGACATTCCGTCACTGAGACGACCTTTGAGAATCTTTGCGGCTGGCTGGGTCTGAAAAATTCTGGACCAAAGAAATCAACCAGGATACATTCCCTCATTCAAGGAGGCTTATGACGTTCAGTTCAACCTATATAAGCTAGAATACTTTTGAATATGAATGCCATTAAGACAGATAATTGTGCATCCATCACTAGCCAGCTCCTGCACCACTGCCTGTGCATTGCGCTGACAACTAATGACCCTGAATTCAGTAATATAGTTATATGAAAAAATGCCATTTTTCTCATTAGGTAACAAATGCAGCAAACTCAAACATGATATGGACTGTCAGATAAAAGAGTGAAATGTATAGAAGGATGTGATATGCCATTTGAAAATGGAAATATCTTGTCTTCACTTTTATGTGTTTTGATTCATGTAGTTGACAAATTTCTAACATAAAAGAGAGGTTGAATTGTTGGTTGTTCCTTGTTTGAAAAAGTTACTTTACAGTGGAAAGGGTGAACTGAACGTGAGACCGTAAAGACAAAATTGTTTTGAAACACAATTTTTCTTCTGTAATTTCTGATGATTTAAACCTTAAAATTAAAAAATTATGAAAAGACAACTTATGTTTTTCTGCTTCTTGAGAGCAAAATGTGTAATTGAATAGCCATGTCCCACAGCATTTATTTAATTTCACTTTAGATTCCCACTGGTCTAGTATTCATTGCTTATAAACATGTTTGACCCCCCATATCCCTATTTGGGAATCTGTAGGTTCAATTTGTATCATTTATTGTATTATTGGTGTTATTTTTCTTTTTATTATTAACTTTAAGCATTATTTTATTGACATCATTGTGGTGTCATTTTTGTCTTGTGGGGGATATAATTTTTATTCTTTTATTCTTCTTGACTTTGACCATTTTGTTGTTGTCAATAACATCCGTTGTTAGTCATGTGATGTGCTGGTGGCATGATGTTTAATTTTATCCTATCTGTTCTATGTGGCATGGAAGCCTACTTTACTGAATTTCCAAGCTTAGGATAAATTCTAAAAACAAAGAAACAGTGATTTATCAGTGTAGTTATGGCTGAGGGCTCTAGATCTTAAAAACTTTGGCTTACCTACCTTGACTTTGATTTCTGTTTTTTGCTTTGGAATCAAACCTCAATACATTTCTGTTTTCCTTGACTTTTGATCCTTGAAAATAACTTTCTGACTTCACTGTCTTCACTATATTCCCTTATTCCCCTGTTTATTTTTTTCTCACTTTCTGTCCATTGGAACAAGAATTATCTCCATGAAGGTCACAAGGGAAATGCTCAATGGATGGCATATCACCAAACTGTAGTGCATACAGAAACTCAACAGTATACATTCATAGAAGGTGCAGACAGCAGTAAGCTTGGCAGCATGATTTTAGATAATAAAGGAGCACATGGAGAAAATTCATGGGAAAACATGGCCACATTTCATAAAAAAATACACTACCATGCCTCTTAAGTATTTAATGGACTCTGTTAATGCTACTCGACAAGGCATTCGTATTGTTTAATTAATTATTTCTCAATGAGAATCGCAAAACATTGTTGACAAATAAGAGTCCTTATGAGGAAACGCCCATTGACAAATTTCTGTCACTCACTTGAAACACTGGAACTACAAGTTGGGTTTTCAATTTGACTATAGTAGTTCCATCCTATATGATTTCAAAAAAAGGACAGAATGCTCCATTTTACAATAGATATTTATTCATCTGCATTTTGTTTGTTCATTACATCCCTTCTTACTATTTTAATTTAAACATTAGTTCCTCTATCAATGAAATACCAATGTTGTACTGATCACTCATAAAGATGTAAACTCACATATTAGGCCAATTGTCATGTAGGGGATGCATCACCAAACCTTTTTAATACCCATATATCTCTGTAGCTGTATACACAGAACAAAAGGAAAATCATTCAGTATAAACCTTTCTTGTTTATATTCAGATTATTATTCTTTATTATGTGATGTTCTATAGGTCAAATAGCAAACATTTCACAGCACATTTCAGAAACTATTCCAGTTTTATATTGCAAATTAAAATTAGTGGAAAAAGTCACGTGGGAGGATTTTGTTAGACTGTATATGCCAAATATATTATTTATGTGAAAAACTCTTGTACAAGTTGTTCATTTATTTATATTCATTTATTTCTCTAAACATTCGCCAATGTCTCTGATTTGTTTTCTCGAGGATCCATAAATAACAAAAACCCCAACAAATAAAAGTCAATATAATAAAATGTACACATTTCTTCTTTACTGATGTAGGTACCCTTTTAATCTAATTTCTCTTCTTGAAAGCTGCTAATATGGAAACTTCAGCAGGTCATTGGGGTTTATAATTTTTTCTTACTAATCTCAAACCATGATCTCCAACCATTTCAGTAAATCCCATCACTGGAATACCTAACTCCAAATGTGTTTTAGATTTGTGATCACCTTTCAGTGCGTTTGACAAGTGCATGACTTACTGAGCTCAGAAATGAAAATAAACTTTGATGCAGAAAATGCCGCATCAAACTTTAATAACCATTACTAAAAAAAAGCCTATTAATCTTTTTTCCTTCACTTATAAACACTTCTAGGAATTGGCATGTCCACAAATAAAATATGTGCTCTTGCTTTGATGGGTGAAGGTGTTGCCAATAGAACTTAATTTCAGTATTCATTGTTAAAAACAATCTGTTATACACAATAAAATGGAATTAATGTCTGGTTAACACAATGCTTACATAAATACTAAAATTTTAAGTAACATTAAATACTATTCATTTGACTTAAACATACCAACAGTAATGATGATGATGATGATAATGGGAAAGATATCAATAATAAATTCAGTAATGCTAGAGACTTCATAATTCAGTGTTAAAACAATAACGTAAATGAATCCTCACTGCAGGCTTCAGATGTGATTTTACATTATTTACTTGACTTTCCGATGCACCATACAAATATTTGCAAAAATTGTTTGACGTTTTAACTTTAAAATAAATTCTTCATATTGGTAAGATTTAGAAGTGTGTCCCAGTATGTTCACACTGTTTTTCACAGTTTCATTTTGATGTTTGTTTTCACCATTTTTGTTGTTTTGGTTGTATTTTGGTGCTTTCAGTGATGAATATTCATAAAATCATGAAGCATAATGGCCAATAGTGTATTGCAATGTCATCATTTTGTATACTAAGCAACCTGGGACATCTGTCTTCCTTTCCTGGGATTTTAATGGTAGGATGTTTATCAGAAGAACTTAGAACACTAGCAGCACTGTTTACCACACCAATGAATATTGATTTTTAACTACTTGTTTGACTTTTACTAGATATTAGCATTTCAAATGTCTGTGTTCTTTTAACTGTAAATTACAATCAGAGAAAGGGATTGCTTCGTTTTCACACCAAAGAGCCCCCATTACCAACATAAGCAATACCACAGCAAATCTTTCAATATTCATTTTCGTCTTCTAAACCAGAAATAAGCCATTGTTACACCAACCTAGTCTAAAACAATTTTCAAACACGTGCACTGGTATAACTACCACATGATCACCTTCACAGTCATTCTAAGTACACCTCACTGTAGCCTGCAGGCCTGAGCCCAGCTGGATATTTGGGGTGGTGCTGGATGTTGGTGACCCGCAATCACAGTGTCAGTCATTCTCATAGTTGGAGCCCTTGTAACAGAAGGAATGGGCCATACATCAGAAATAATTGCAAACAATAAAGAAAACAAACCATTCTTCAATGAGATCCTGACATAGGGAAGGTGAATTTCTGGAAAGGTTGGGAGCATGCACTGAAAAGGAGAACAAAAAATGAATGAATAAACACATAGCTTAACATTATTTATTCATTTTTTTTAATTAGGATTGGTTTTGACTTTGAGTCTGATTTTCTTCTTCTTGCTTTTCATGTAGAGCTTAAATTCCACTTAAATACCTATTTATGATTTATGACTATGAACTAACTTAGATCACTATAAACTTGTAATTTATTTATCACAAACTCAACACTGTAAGTGACAAAATAACCATACTTATGTAACTTTGACAAAGTTTTTAAATCAAAATAGTTTCTTTAAAAAATGTACATTATTAAATGAGGATGTTGATTTAGAAACTCATGTGAAGCAAAGGTAAACCAGAAGGAAAATAGCTAACTATCTTTTTTGATCATATGTACTGCACTTTCATCTACAAGTTGTCTGATGCTCTTTAACGATGAGGTATTTGTAAGCAGTGCAGTCATTACTCATGGGTGGTATGTGGAGAAGTGAATAATAATATAGTAAAGCACCTTGAAGAATGCTGCAAATACGTATTTTCTTTTCCCTGTGTCAGTGAACCAAACAGTGGAACTTTAATGGAGAGAATGTGTGTTCGTGGTTGATCTGCCTTATGCTCGCTTGGATTTTAACCAGTACAAATATGTTACAGTAAGAGGGGTGACTGTGCCTGACTGCTATCTTAGGTGGACAGTATTCTATTATAATGTCACCGTAGTTTGCACTAATTAATACCTGTTTTATTAATTCTTCCTTTTTACATTTTTATTGTAGAGAAACTGATCTTGTAAGTCGTCTTTGCTTCATATATTTGAGAATATTGTTTATGATCGTTTAATCTGTGAAGAAAATAGATAAACATAAAAAGAAATCCCAATCACACTGATCACTGTCCGTAAGAAAAATAATTTATACTGAAGATGTTTTTGTAGGTCCGGTAGATATTAACTCAATGCATGCGATTGAATTGGGAAAACTAAAATTCCATATCGTACTATTTCTGGTCATTCTAACCTTTTTAGCACTAGTGCTGAATGGTTCCTTCAGCGGTTACTAAAATCAGTGTGATGATTGCATAGTTAAAGTATTCTGATCATGTTAAATGATTGCCTCCGGTTATTCTTTACCAGCAGTAGCATTACCCTAGCAGTTACAATGCCTATCAGCTCTGTGAAAACACATGCATACCTTCTTCCTGTTCTTCTTTTGGCTGCTCCCATTTAGGGGTTGCCACAGTGGATCATCTGTCTCCATCTATCCTCTGCCATTTACATCATTTAAGCACTTATTTGTTTTGTACAAGTGGCTCAACTGCGGCATAACATAATTTACCAAATTATAGCAATCATGGACAGCATGAAGTAGTATATTTAAAGGATGACCAAGAATTAAGTATTCTTACAAGAGACTATTTTTCTACTCTATACTCTTTTCATTGAATAATTTTACTTGCATTAATAGGATATTTTATACTAGTATATAGAGCATACAGTATACAATACATATGTAAGTATATTCTAAATTACTTTTCTCATGAATTATGGTAGGTATAAATTTAAGTACATAGTGAGTACAAATGTTTAGTTATTAGTTATGACTCACTGGTCTGCTGTTTATTATTATTTATATAACGCACCGTTGTACCATAAAAAAATTCTCAAAATAACAATTTTGGATATAAACAGCAATAAATGAAATAGCCAATGAAAAACAACAAAGTCAAGCCACATTAAAAAAAAATTAAAGGGCAAATTCAGCATTGATAAAAAATATGGCTGAACAAGAAGGCTGACAAAGTGTGTATTGTACAGAAGAAAATATGAATCATTTGACAACATTGTGTTCTCGATTTCACAGAGCAGATATAAGCCTGTAATTCAGATTCAGTTTTGCATTTTTTTTAATAATGCCTGAAGACTGCTGTATCATTATATTGCATTCCCTAGAGTTTTTCAGAGGTAATTAGTCATATCCTCAACATTCAAATATTTCATTTTGTAAATGAAGAAAGATAATATATTAAATTATTTTATTGTTTTCTTTAAGGGACACATTTTAAATCACAGTAGCCACCAGAGAATATCATCTTATTTTTAATTATTAATGAACAATGTGCATTTTTTTACCTTCAAAAATTACCTTCTTCGGTATATCATTTTATGTGTCGCTGTGCTGCAACAGGGACAGTTTTATACTGCAGAAGTTTTAAATAAAGTCGAAGAATTGTTTTCAAAAATTAAATGTTGCTATTTATGCTGACTTTGGTGAAGCCCTGTTTTATGTAAGAACAGCCAACACATTTTTTTTTTCTGCAAATCACTAAAATTTCAAAGCTGAAACTTGAATTTATGTTTCTTTCACTGTTAACATTCTTTTATTTTAATGAAATCATTATTGTGGTCATTAAAACTGTAAAATAATGTACTTGTGTAAACTTTCTTTTATTTTGTAATTATATGAATAATAATAAAGTACTACAACATTGTGTATGGTGAATATAATACAACTTGAAAACTTTTCAATTTAAAGAAAAAAAAGAATTACTGAGACATTCTGAAATAAGCATTTTGGAAGACTTTATTACTTAAATAAATTGTTTAGATAAAACAAGCTTTTAATATGCTTCATTTTATGCACCTCTTAATAATGGTACATCTGAAACACCTAAAATCGATAATCTGGAGAGTTGTCCACATATTTTTGGCCATACAGAATATTGTTGTAAGGATGTGATGATCTTGTGAATAACCCTCCTATGTAAAATAATTGCAAGGAGAATAATATAAACAAAAATCAATCACACTGGTCAACAAGCATTTCGCTACTGGGATTCTTTCACCTGTACTTTTCACATGATGACTCCAAATCTGAAAACTGTTTTCGTCCATCACATCCTATTTTTAAGTTATTATGTTCCAGGTCTTGGACAACAAGGGTGACTGGACAGTAAAGGTGGATAACAATTTTGATAAATGCCAGTAATTCCACTATGGATGCCATTGAGATAAACTAATTCGCCACACATTACTAATGGCTGTGAGTTGTTTACCTTGTCATTATTAAATTATTTAAAACATTTTCATTTTTAATTAGTGGAAAAAATATTTGTTACTGATTACCAAGTCTTATTTGACTCTAAAACATAATGACACACCTCAGACATGACTGCAGTATGTAGTCGGTTTTACTGTTTCCTTAAAGTAACATTGCATTTCAGGACATTTTGCTCATTAGATTCACCATTACTTTGAAAATTGTCAAGGCAATGGACAGAAGTAAGTTTGATCTTGAGAAAGCGAAGCCAAAATTAAGGAAAGTGTTTTTGTTCGTCCTGAAATCTGTGAACTGATGCTTGATGATGAGTTCAAAAGGAAAATGAAGCCAACTGAATCAGCAGCATGGGAAGCATTCGTACAGGTTGTCCAGAATTTTCTTGTCAGTCACAGAGCAGAGAATTATGCTGAGCTTGTGCAGAACTTGCTGAAAGCATATCAGCTTATAGGAGCCACAATGTCACTGAATATGCATTTTTTACATCTTGACTTTTTTCCACCAAATCTGGGCGATGTCGGAGATGAGTATGAGGAAAGATTTCAGCAAGATATAAAGGTGATGAAAAACTGAGATCAGGGAAAATTTACTCCAAGCATTATGGGTGACTACTGTTAGTTCTTGCAAAGAGAGACGGATGTTCAGTACAAGCACAAAAGCAAGTACCTCAAACATTTTTGAGCATGCTGACCTTGGTTTTATATTGAGGTAAATCGACATAAACATGTTTTAACGTGTGGAATCGTCTTCTGGTTGTTATTCAGAATAAACACATCAAAACAATTTTGGTGGGACATAGTTCAAACTCCAGATATTGTGTTGATATATTATATTGATATTCAAAAGTTTTAAAACGTCAATGATGTGTATCTCAAAAACCTGACGTGCTAGCTCAATTCTGATTTCATATATGAAATCAGTGTAGAAAATTTACTAAAGAGCTGGGGCCTCATGTATAACGCCATGCGTAGAACTCACACTATAACATGGGGTAAGCACAAAAGCGGGAATGTGCGTACGCAAAGAAAAATCCAGATGCAGGAATCTGTACGTACGCAAATTTCCACTTTCTTCCGCTACATAAATCCCGATCAGCGTGAAAAGTAAGAGGCTTGCTGCGCCATGCGCGACCTTCAATGAAATAATTTATCACAGCAGTACTGTCTCTTTCAAACGTACTAACCTCCAATTCCTGTCCTTACTTTTCTTTCTCCAAAAACCCAATTGCCACACAATCAGCTATGTAATAGACGTGAAGCCATTTGTAAGCTTAAAACGCCGATTCTTCAAAACTTTTAAGGAACATTGAAATATCTTCGTGGTACATGTTTAATTATTCTATCTGTCTATCATTCCAGTGTCGCGTCAGCACCAGCAAGAATACAACGCAATGCAGGAACAATCCCTGAACTAGCTAGCGCTGTGGCACCGTGTCCTCACATGTTTAATTATTAACAATACAGATTATTTAAATGAAATTAAAGTTTTATCTGTATAATATAATCAACATATTTTGCTGCATTTCATCTTAAAAATGATATCGTTATCATATGTAAATACGCGCTTTATAAAGTGGCGCAGGTTGTCCAATATTATAACTGTAGTGCAAGTTTACAGTGAGGTGATTGTACTTATAAGTACAAACAGTTCTACAAGGAGCACTTGATGGACTGATTGAGTGTGTTTATAGTTCTTGTTGTGAAACTTTTTTTAAACCGCAAAGTCCGTACAGGGAAGTCTCTGAAGCGTTTTGCCGTGGCTCAGGCAGCATCTGCTTCATGCTGTGTACCGATATTTCTCTTTCCGATCAGCTGCTGCTGTGATTCCCCACTCAGATACAGTGATATAAATACTCCGAGTGGTGCAGTGAGAGTAATATGGAAAAAGATGATCTGCTGTGGCAACCCTTAACGGGAGCAGCTGAAAGAAGAAAAAGATGCAGTGAGAGTTACAATGCTAAAGCAGATATGGTATTTGGAATACTATGGCTATTCCCTGGACCATTATATTGCTGCAGGTTAATTACAATCAGATGCATTACACTAATAAACAATTTGCAGTTAGTTTCAGTGTATTTATAAAGCCGCGTCAGGAATGTGGATCTAAGAAAGGAAGGGTAATCACACAGGAACAGTAGCACTGCTTTGACGCTGGGTGCCGCCAGTCTGCAAAACCGAGTGGAGAAATTGCATACGCCATGGTATGAGGTACCGTGGAAATGTGCGTGGCTTTACACCAAGTTTAGGTTTTATACATCGCGATTTGAGTGTGGAAACGTTCGTACGCAACATTTCTGTGCATACACACCGTTTATACATGAGGCCCCTGGTCTGAAGTTCCCACTAGCAAGAAAAAATTATATTTTTGGAGACCAGTGTAATTTATTCTTAAACTAAATACAAGAATGAGATCCACAAAGGGAGAAAATCAAAGTACTAGATAAAAAATGTTTTTTCTGCAAAACTGCAGAATGTACAGCCTTGACTATACAGATATTGATATTTGTCTATCATATGAAGTGGCGAACCTACTTGCCCACCTAACAAGTACAACAAAACAATCATTGTTTTAAATATAATATGTATAATAAAAACCCGCATGTACATCGGGAGTATCCACACTGCACTATTAAGGTATGTGCAATGAACCCAGCGACAGGGGATGTGTGGTCACTAACAGCCTCCTTTCTCTCACCTGCAGACCGGCGGATGATCCCCATGTCCACTAACGTCACTTTGGCTTTCTGATTGTCTCTTCTGCAACATGAGCTATTTAAAGAACAATGTTACCAGAAGTTGGCATTTTTTCCGGACTAAAGAACTGAATAAAGTTTTGCAGAAGAGAGCAATTCAATTCACAAGCCTGGGGGAGAGGCACTGAAGGATGCCCATGTTCAAAAGAATTGTTCTTTAAAAATTGTTTTTTACTTTTGTGCACAAAAAGTAAAAATAGGCCTAGTCCTTTTGTTATTTTCTTTTACTAGATATATATGGTCTTTCTTCCTCCTACCAGTGAGCTATCATCTCAGATTCATGAACCTTTTCAGCTCAGGATATTTTTAAACCAAATCCCAGGGTCTCTTTGGGGTCAGAGGTGGCATACTTTGTCGAAGATATACATTTTTTAGACTTACTGTTTTCACTTAACCCTTCTGTAATGGAATACATCTGTAAGACAGTTTTCCCTTTTTCTACCTCCTTAAAGGGGCAACTCTGTTTGTATCCTTCCATTTCGAAAACATGTCCTGGATTATGGAACAACAGGCCTTTTAACCTCATCTGCATTACTTTGACTCACTCCATCTCTGTCTTTTTAACAACAGAATCAAACATGTCTGGCATCTGCTGAGCTTATCTGCCTTTTACCACCGTATTCAATAAATGATTGTTTCTTCTCTGGACAGTCTTCCCTTTCTCCATCTTTGGTACCCACCTCTTGTTCTACCAAGCTCGCTAATGTATTATTTTTGAGTTGGTTTGAGAAATAAGGAACACATCGCATCACAATTTTGTGAATTTTTAAAAATATAATATACGTAGCACCTACATTGCAATGCCATATTACCTCATGACTGGTGCCATCTTTAGTAACAGACTTTTTATAGGAATTTTTTTACAGCTGTCCTCACAAATATAAATCAAAATATTAATTGCTTTGTAAATATTTGACTCTGCAGCATGCCCTGTACATGATTTGAATTGTACTTGACTGACTATGAGATTAAACATTTGTTAGGTATAAACTGGGAAAAAGCTGTCAGATTTTACAAAACCTAGGTGACCTCTTTTTCAGGTACTGGTTTAGGAGGTATGCATTTAAGTGTTTGTTGCTTATTAAATACAAATCTTTATAGTTCCCACCAGTAAATAATCTGAAACTGTTGATTGCCCTTATTTTTGAGTTGATTTTAGATCTAAGATGTATTGAAGTATTCTGCTCTGATTTTTTATTTTAATTTCTAGTAGCTCAGAGCACCACAGTCTACAACAATCTTAGATTTATATTGTACTACATCATAGTCCAAAATGATTTTTACATACATTATTAGTTAGTTTAGGTTATTTTTAACCTACAATAATTATTTATTGAATATATGCAGATGTATAAGTACCAAATAGCATCATCCTCAATTAGATTAATGGCAGTGGTTGAATATCATTGCAATTAAATATGACGCAGTTCAGAAAAATCTGTTGAGAAATCTGTATTTAAATGAATGATTTTGCAAGCACAAATCTTTTTTGAGCTGGAAGATGTCTATTTTAAATGTCTAAAGTGAACACACCATGGAAACACCTTTTTGCTTTCTTTGAAAAGTTTAGAAATTCTTGTTTCAGAAATATTCTTCTACTTTAACGAGCATTTCACATGGTAAAGACTTCTGGTAGACATTGTTGAGTTTAACATTTATGCCAATGAGTTCCATATTTGGTACAACTTGCTCCACACCAAGTTTGTTTTAATTAATTTAAGATACACAGTGATAATATTAGATTAATTAAAGTTAAAGGAAGATACATTGAAAGGAGTATAAGGGACTCCAAGCATATATGATGTTTTAATGACACTGTTTATGAACCCTGCAATCTAGAGGGTGAACCGCTCAGTGACTTTTTCTAACAACTTTTTCATTACCACCTGGAGACATTGATTAAACGATGATGCTGTAGTGGCAGATTCTGTGACCTAGAAGGAGTTCAATTTTGGCACAGTGTCACATGTGTTAAAAGACCAATGCGCATTTTCACACTTTTCATGCTCAAAAAATATTTGACAGCTTGACTGATACATGAGGTCTGTCAAGATATTAATCAGACTGATTGAAAATATCCAAAGACAACCGATGAAGCTCACAGAAGACAATAATGCTTCCAGGGATGGAAGGACCAACATGCAGTAGCATTTAATCATTTTTACATTAAAATTCTCTTTCTTATCAGTGTCACTTATTTTATTACAAAGCTCATATATCTGTGGGTATGACAGTTAATAACACCCCCTGAAAGTGAAATTAGGGGTTTATGTACTTGTTAAATACCTAATTAATAAGAAAGACTTGTTAAAATGAATAACATCTGTGTAAGATAAAGTTTTGTAGTTTTAACTAAAAAATATTCTGCACAATTGAGTTATTTAGAAGTAAATGTACTAAGGCTTTAAAGAATTTTCATTTTGACACACTGTAGAATAAGATGCATTTTTGAACTAAATTTAAAAGTACCTGTTATTATTTCAAACTATGCAAAGGTGAAGGAGCAATTCGTAAGTTATCACATTTACATTACATCCATTTAGCTTAAGCAAGGCAATATAGATGTGATTGCTTAGTGCCACGAACTGGACCTTAAACCACAAGTTCACTGGTTTAATTGCCATCTCTGACCTTGTGTAAATCACTTTACTTTGGCTTTTGTTTCTTTTGTCGAAAATGCAGTGGTGTGAAAATGTATAGTATTCCCTTTCTGTTTTATTATAACATATAGATATTACATTTTAACTTTTTTCTTGGGAATGTATTACTACGAAGAGAGTGTCACATAAAAGAAGAAAAGACACATAGGTTTGACACATTTGTTCAGTGTGCAAAGCAATCAAAAATGCAGCATTCAGGTATAAAAAAGTAATTGCTCCTTCTATTAAACTCAGTCCAATTAAAATGATAGGGTCAGTAGATTCAACGCACTGGTTATCAGCTTAGCCTGTTTTAGGCCAGCCACCTTATGTAACTCTGACTCATTTTTTGCTATATAATCAAAGTAAAGTTGTCAGCAGCAAACAGGATCTAATGGTACATCATGCCACAGTCTAAAGCAAATTCCTGAAAATTTAATGGAGCAAGTGTGTCAGAGTGGAAAATTAATAGAAAGCATCCACAGAGGTTAAGGGGTGAGCTTGGACATCCAATGAATTTAATGTGTCACCAAAACAAGTCTGCAATGAAGTGTACTTTTTGTTAAAAGTTTGGATTGTTTTTTCAGTTAATAGTCAATAAAAATAATAATTAAACCTATACTACCTAAGCAACAATCTATTGTATATCAGCTGTCCTTAAAACTAAAAGAGAAACATTCTGTATGATTCCAGTGATTACTGTTTTAAATTTTGTTTGAAAGAGATCACTTCAACTTGTATCTGTCTTATACAGTGTTTTTCTACTTTTATCTGTTTGTCACTCCTGTCTGTAGACAAATACTCAGTCCCAGCTATTGTAACCATTGCAGAGTCACGCACATACCTTCAGCCAAGTTCGGATTAAGACCCCCCACAGGTCCCTAGGTGACTTAGGTTCTTAATAGAGTGTTGATCATTGCATGAACACCGGGTCATTTAATGCAACTTGGTATTTCTCCCAATCTTGACTTGATCACTTCATCGCCAGCGTGGAGATCTTCCTTGATCATTTTGACTTACGGATATGCCATTATTTCATCGAGTTCGGTTTTGGTAAAAATCTTCCACACCATCATGGGCCCCTGGGCGTGCACCCAGAATTGCCCCAATGGTAGATACACTTTTGCCTGCAACATATGCCTGAATATGCTGCCTGTACAGCAGTGCAGCAGTCTGGGAAAACCTCAATGTCACATACAACAATTGGACAAAATATTTAAAAAATAAAAATGTCTTTTTGATGAAGTAAATAAAAAATGTAAAACATACCATCAATCAACTTTCTAAACTTATATATCCAAGGCAGGGTTGTGGTCAAGCTGGAGCCTGTCCCAGAAAGCATTGGGTGCAAGGCAGGAAGAATCCCCAGACAGGCTGCTAGCCCACTGCAAGGTGAAAACACACACATACATATCAGGGGCCAGTTTAGCATTGCCAATCCGTTTTACCCGTACAGCCCCAGAACAAGCTGAATTAAGTTACACCATTAGGACATTTTCTAACTTGTTTTAAAAAAAGAATATTACTTACTTTTCCACAATTACAATTAGAAGACAAACAAACATTCTTTAATTGTTAAGTGTTGTTTAAATATTGTTAACAGTAATTGTGCATTTGTTTGTAATTTCAAAGTTTTAAATATGTTATTATAAGTGAGATTTAGATTATATTGTAACTTTATATTATGTAAAATGTGTGATATTTGACTTGTAACAGTATGGTTGTGCCTCTAAAAACACAATAATTTTTTATGGTTCATCGGGTGGCTCCACCCCATGGCCTAAATGTCAAATTCTGCTCATGGCAGAAAGCAATTTTTAATGCTCTGTAGCAGTACAAAACTACAGCATAAAAAGTTTTCTCTAAAGAGAAAAACATTTTGAGCAGTTGTCAGCCTTCCCTGAAGAAACAATGAGTAAGGCATAACAATTTTTTATGAAATCATAAAGAACCATAATCACCAACATTTTTTTCCTTTTAATAAAGTTAGTGTACACAATCAAAAAAAAAAAAAGAAAGAAAGAAAACAGACAATCGGCATAATGGGTGTATGGTTACTAATGAGAACATAAGTGCTTGACTCATTTTTGAGAAGACGCAATGAATACTCTTAAATCATCTGAAACAAACTTTCATGGATAGATGAGTCATTATTGGAAATTTCTGAGCAATATGTGACATGCTACATCTGGAGAAAAGCTATCACTGAATTTCATTCTAAGAACCACATCAATGAATGTGCATCCACAAAGATTGTGCTGGACTGAATGAAGGAAAAGTTCCCACAAACATTTTGGATGAACATTTTTTTGAAGTGAGAAGTGAAAGATATAAAATATGCCTCTGGCATTAGAAAATATTACTGAATAAAATAAGAAATCTAGACTAGAAAGAAATTATCATATCTATCACATTATATTATCATAGCTTTAGAAATTAAACATGCTAACTAGCTTCTCTAGTGTGAAAACTGAATATATCTGACAACATTAGGCACAGGACTGGAACCAGACCTGGATAGGATGCCAGCCCTTTGCAGATCACTTGATTGCATTATCCTAATTACCTTAGTATGTGCGTTTTTAGGATGTAACATGAATCCAGTGTGCCCAGAGGGTTTTTAATGGACCTGGAGAAAAAAGTGCCACCTTCATACAGTCAGTAGCTGTGATAGAAATCGAAACTGTTCCCCTATAGCTATGATGCAACATTCCCAACCACAGCTTACCTAATACCAGGAGAAACTTAATACAAATTATAATAACAATAAAGATTCTTGCGACTCTTGCATTTTCTGTGTAGTAATCCTTGTTTTCTTACACTGTAGTAAGACACAGGGTTTCCTATTTACCATTGTTTCATGTTTTCTGATGTTTCTCATGCCTTCTGTGTTATTTAACTAACTTCAAGTGTCTCCAATGAGAAATTCCCTTTTCTGTGACCATTTAATTTTTTAGGTATAACGAAGCATATCATTACCATCAGAACAATTTTCTCTTAGTCATTTTAATCAAGGATGGAACAATAAAGCACACTCCTTATTGAAAGAATGAACTTTTCTAGCTGGCTCCATCTAATTTGGATCATGGGAATGTATCCAAAGATGGGGATTTACTGCACGATTAACAAACTCAGAATATAAAGGGACTAGGTGACTGTAAGTTATTATTTCAGCCACTTTTTCATTTAAAAACCAGTAATTGCTGTTAAAGGAGGACACGTCTTTTGCCATAATTTTAATTGTTTTGCTTTTAAGAATCAGGACCATTTCCCTTAACTAGCAGTCAAACAGTGAGCCAACAGAAGACTAGTTAACTCTGAGGTCTCAAACTCAGTTCCTGGATGGCTACCATTTTTGCTCTATCAAAGTTCTCAGTTAGAAGCCAAATCTTGCTGTAAATGAAGCACAATTGTAATTATTTAATTCAGAAGCTTGTTAGTGCTCTCATACTGCTAGATTAGACATTCGCAAAACTGTTAATTTTCCTTTACCTGAAAACACCATTAACCATTTCAATTCAGCCACATCGTTTTGGGGGGTGCCAAACAATAATGCAGAATTTTTTTTTAAAACTGCTTAAAATAATTAATTTCCTTTCTGCTATAATTAATTTCTGTTTTTCACTGTTAAAATGTTGTATTACATACTCCAATACCACCTTACAATGTTTTTCTTTTTTCCACAATAATGGCCGAATTGCTGTATCACAGCAACATCTGACCCCAACTCCCTCTATGGCTTTCTTAAGCCTCCTGATTCAAATGTATAAATTTTGATTATGTACTAAATGACAGCGGAGTGGTGGCTCTGAGGCTAGGGATTTGCACTGGCAATCGGAAGGTTGCCAGTTTGAGTCCCGTAAACGCCAAAGTGACTCTACTTGAGCAAGGCCCTTAATCTGCAATTGCTCTATCCTGGGTATGACGTTAATCTGCATCCAGCCCTGCATGTAGGCCCTCCAACCTGCATGGAAAAACCTGGGGGTTGGTGGCAGAAATGGCATTCCAGTCACCATAAAAAACCTCACACTGTTCCACTCCATCTGATCTAGTGTGGTGCTGAGGTGTCACCCATTGCTTGGCTGCACTCGGGCCCTAATCTGGGATCCTGAATTAGTTTGTCATGTGGTGGGTGCGGCAATGTGACCTCCAAACCTCTCTAACTAATTGAGAGGTGTTTCAACTTTCAAATAACATCACAATCCACTTTCTACATTTCAGAAGTTTTTTTGTAAAGATGTTATTGATTCTTGCAACTATTAGTGTTGTTATTTAGCTACAAAGCATATTTTTTTTACTATCCTCTCTTCTGTGTCTCATGCTTCCCTGCTGTTTGCTTTGCTGAGGCAGGGAGTCCAGGAAGTTAGCAAATTAATGTGATTGTAGTGGAACAATGAGGATTCAGTGTGGACCACTCAAGTTGTCTCTATCTCAGTCTGACAATACTTGCTATTGGCAGAGAACTGGGTTTTAAAGGCTAAATTAGATCTGGATCACTATAATTCAGAGCACTCTCTCTCTCTTTAAATGGCCACTACCCATATCAACTTATAAAATGCATGTCCTTACTAGTTGTCTGCTAAGCATACCACATACCATTTAAAGTAGTACCGGGATAATGTAGGCTTCCTCCTAGTCATCCACAACACCTTCATCACAGTAGGTCCTTGAAATGCTCTCTTCCAGGGAGGCACTCTACATACTACAACTGGTTTATTTCTTCTTCCTCTTTTGTTTCTTTCTTTTTCATTTTCCCCTGGCAACACCTTATACAGTAATGATACATGTGTAAGTATGCTGTTGGTTATGTTTTATTTATTACCTTTCATGTTAACCATTGTGCAATATTAGTGTTTTTTTTAGCAAAACTGTAAAAAATCATTTGGAAAAAACAGAATATTATAAAACACATTCTAATTAATAGTTCATAAACTTATACTTATTAAAAGTATTTACATATTGGGAAAATGTGATAATTAATGAATTTTCTGTAGAGTTTTTATTATTCTGTTAGAAATTGACTTGATTAGATGTCTATTTGCAAATGAGTCAATTTTCACATAAATTAACAGATACTGTTTCATTCTATGGCTTTTTCTATTCTGAAATACAGTAAAATACTTCATAAATTATTATATTACATATTTGCCTAAAGTATGCAATTGTTGTCTTGCATTTTTAATTTAATAAATATGTTTTTTACTGTTATCAAGAAGTGCATACAAGAAAATACAGAGAAAAGCAAAATAATTGGCACATGAAATTATTTTAACCCATTCCTACAACAATCAACATTCCTTATGTTATATCATAAGTAGAAATAAATTATTGTTTGATGCATATCATTTTGTTTTACTGGAAGGTGGAAAAGTCTGTTAGGATGGTGCAGCAGTGTAGTGCTTAGCCCAGTTAATTTAGCATCCTGGGCATGAATTTCATGTCTGTTCACTTTCTTTGGAGTATCTGCACTTTTTTCCTGCACCTGTGTATGTTTTAATTCTAATTAGTCCATTTCCATCTCAGTTCGCCAAAGATGTTCTTGTGTGGTTGGTTAGTAGTTACAAACCGGACCACCATGAGTGTGGTTGTGCATATGTGTGTCGTCATGTAAAAGTGTCATGAAAGGTACTTTAACGTCTAAAGTCCTTTTTACAAGTGTACAAGTTAATATTAGAAATGTCTTAATTATTAGCCATGATTTACCTGCACACCCTGCAATACTTACCTACATGACAGTCGCTCATCACTCATTCTCATTACAGACTGCAAGGGATAAGGCTGGATACCTTGTTGTCAGTAACGCAGATAGCCAAGGCTGACTAACTCAGCACCAATACCTTAGCAGGTGCCAGAAGTCGCTCCACTCACGAATTGCACTCCTGTTTGGACTTCTGAATCGCTATCTGTTGAAAGGACTACATTTTCAAATAGTCTTTACAAGGCCAAGGTCCATTTTAAGAGCTGCTGTCTTTATGGGGCATTACTACCTTTGAAAGGGCTGAACAAATCAAACAGAACAACCACATTAACAAGATGGCCAAGGCTCGGTACCTAAGCTTCAACACCTTAGCAGGAGCTACAGGGATTACTGTATCCCTCAGCTGTCCCTCATCCTTACACCTAAAAGGGCTGCATAATTACAATTAAGAAAAGCCAGGATGTTCTCAAGATGTTTCCTGATAACTGCCTTTGAAAGAGCTAAACAAATAATGAGTCACTCGAACAAGCACACTAGGGTAGATGATATCAATAAACAAGGCATGTTTCTGTGCAATGATATTCAAACATTAATTTAAATTATTACATATATTTATTTGCAGAGAAATTATGTATTCAACACTAGAATCAAAGGAAAATGAAAATACACAATCTGAACAATTCAAATCAATGTCCATAAAAACAAACTTTGCTTCGGTAATGCCAAGAGAGAGAGATGTGTTCACAATTTAAACAGCCCATTCTTCCTAGTCCAACTAAGTTGTTCTTCAAAAGTATGCACCTATGTGACAAAGCTTTTGTCTGCTTCTACTTTGTTGGGGTGTATTTTAGGTACTGCTGCACTTTCAAACTTGAACAGCATGATGGTTCAGTGCAGCTTGAGAACTGTCTATACTCTCTCACCCCAATGCTGCATATTTATTTCTTATAGTAAAAGCTGTATAGCATATGCTATGCAACTTATGAGAGAAACAGATACTAAGTTATATTAGTCAAAATTGGACAACTGATAGTTCCCTTGGTCTTCCTGTTTTCTAGTTATTTTAAACAAATTATGAGATAGTCCCCAAAGGCCGTTATTTTGCATCTTCTTACAAGCATATACACACTGGTTAGTTTATTTGAGCATAAACATACACATTTTAATAGATCATAACACTTCTTCCTAAAGTGTGCTGTATACTTGCATATCTTTCCCATAATTCTTGCCTCATTTGCATCCCGGAGTCCAATACTATGTTCAAATATACTGCTAACCCCATCAGTTTTTTTAGCTGATGGTTCAAAAGAAGAACAGATATCCTAACCCTAATCCTAATTTCTAGAGTATTCTCAATCTTGGCCAATAATATATTATAAAACTTTTACTTCTAAACCTTTATGAGCCCATCTTTTCTGTCTCACGCCAGTCTCTGTAACTGTAATACCCCTACTGACCTCATGATCTCATTGCCTGCTTGCCAGTGCTTCCTGACACATGCCTTCATTTTGCTTCTCCCAAACGTATGCTAAACTCCTGTTTAAATACAGACACAATTAAAAGTACTACTGCTGTTTCTGTGATGATCCAAGTGCCCACAGCCACAGGGATCTTCCCTTTTCCAGGACAGCGAAAGTCATTACCACGATGGACTAGATCAGAAGAGGACATAATAATAAATAGTAATACATTTTATTTATATAGCACCTTTCCCATGCTCAAGGCACTTACAGAATATAATAAAGAACGGCAGCATATACAGTATATAGCATTGTACAAACCAGATAAATAAATAAAGAAGATTAAGACAGTGAATTCTGAAAAAAAAAAAAAATCTTATGCACAAATAAGATGTCACATGCTCAGAGCTTTATATTGAAATTATTCAAAAAGTGTCCAAAGTGTGGTGCTTAAACAGAGTCTTCAATAAATAATCCTTAAAATCAATAGTGAGGTGAGGAAGATAAAATTAATTAATAAATATCAATAAATAAATAAAACCAGGAATAAAACCAAAGTAAAGTTCAACTTTCATTCAATATGTTTCCAGTGCTCCAATGTCTTATTTCTCTTTCATATCTCACCCTGCTCACCCAACAGGCACAATCAGCAGACAGAAACACCAGCACATGTGTTCCACCAGTGGCACCCACTGGGACGCTCAGAGCCATATTCCATCAATCGTTCTGCCACCATTCTTTGGTCCAGCAGGACTCCAAAAACACTCATTTACCCCTTCTTTTAAAAAGGAGATGATCCACCCTGGAAACGCCTCTGCTTGCACTCCTCCGTGGGTCTTCCCTGAACACACGTCTCCTTCACACCACAGTGGCCTGACTGTCCAGTCCTGCTTTTATTTTCTCCATGGTTCACTCTTACTTTGATTATCTTTATTTCCCATCTAAGCAGCTTACACCTTTTTATAATCCTGTTAGTGAAGGTACACTAAACGATTTGTGGAGCCTCAATGAGAGATAGCTATAGCAACTGTTCTCGTGCACATAACAAGCAATTAGGCTGTTCCCCTATTAAGTTCTCTGTGGCCACAGTGTGTTCCTCCTGCTCATCTTCACTCACAAGGTCTGAGCTTTTTAAAACATAAGCACCTGTTCAAACTCCACCAAAGTTCCCTTATGAACACTATAATACAGTTGTAAGTTTTTGTCACACAGTTTCATCACTTAAAAGCTACCTATTATCTAAATTATCCTAAAATAAAACATTCAAATTAAATATTATGAGTCTTATTTAATAAACTAAAAAAAAACTCAGATCTTTGTTTCCATTATTTAGTAAGTTTTGTGATAGACATGTGCCAATCCAGGTCTGCGCCCAGCATTCTAACTGATCTTGCAAGGGTAGGCTCTGCCTCTTGACAATTTTGAACTGCCTTGCACAGGCTGTAAATATTGTATTATGAAGCCCAAACTGCCCCGTTAGCTAAGAGAAATATTTGAGACTGATGCAGTCTTTTTGAACAAAGCGGAAAAACATTCTCAATGAATAACGAAAGAAGTGTTGCCATTGGCAATTGTATAGATCCATTATTTTTAAAAGTAAAACTTTTGAACTACTTGTAATTACTAAATACAAGAAATTACTTGAATGAATTTTTGTAACAAAGAATAAATAAATAAACATTTAGGAACTACTGGATTATAAATTAATGTACAATGTACAATAAATAAATTCCTGGCTTTTCTAATGTATGCATATATTATTATGAATATGGTCTTAGAATGTCAACAGTACAAGAGGGCATACAACTGTGAACCTGTAAAGTGTGAAGCACTGGCTGGATGAAACAGCTGTCACCCCTTAGGAAATTATGAGGCAACATGCAGGGAGTTCTACAGTCATGCCCCATAAATTTCAAGTGGATGTAACTTGCAATTATCTGCGATAATGGTGTTTACATAGTACTTACATGGCATGCAACAAAAAGACATTTGCTATTACATATGTTTCATCTGTAATTCACATGAAAACACTTTTAGGACACAAGTCATTTTACAGGAAAGCCTTATTTTTTATATCCAATTAGCACATATTAATAATAATAATAATAATAATAAAGCGATATTTTAAAATAAATAGTGAAACTGAGTTACTACTCTACTGCATAGATGAGTTTTCATCCCTTGGCTGTGGGCTATTGTTTCTCCAAGTAGTGGATAAAAAAGTTCAATTTATTAGCCAGGTCATATAAATATCTTACTCACAAGGTGTTTTCAAAATTGAAACAAAACACAATGCAGTAAGAGGCACAGAGAATATGCACAAGGGAACCCTTTAAATTAATCACACTTTCTCCCATAAAATAGTACATATTTCAATAATGAAAAGGCTTCATGCTAATTTTAAAGGGTAGAAATCACATACTAGTTTTGACATATGTATATGCCCAAATAAGTTCATTTGTAAGGCATGCCCATTTGTAAAAAGCTTTGATTTTCAATATACCCTAAATTTAAGATTAAATAAAACAATGTACCCTTATTCAGAACTCTTTAATGTAAAAACAGATAGATAGATAGATAGATAGATAGATAGATAGATAGATAGATAGATAGATAGATAGATAGATAGATAGATAGATAGATAGATAGATAGATAGATAGATAGATAGATAGATAGATAGATACTTTATTAATCCCCAAGGAGAAATTCACATACTCCAGCAGCAGCATACTGATAAAAACAGTATTAAATAAAGAGTGATAAAAAACACAGTGCAAGTTAAAAAGTGCAATGTGGACAGTGATAGTTATATAATAGACTATTTATATAATAGACTATATAAGAACACTGCATATCCGGCATAGTCTTATGTATGGAAGGAGAAAATAGAGGCATTGAAAATAAGCTATAGCACAAAAATACTCTATTCAATAACTGAACAAGAATGAGCAACAAGTGTTTCCCTCCAAGCTATATGGTGAAGCGCAACAAAGCCTTCACTGATCTGCAGGTATGAAAATGCTATAGGCATTTTATTGGAGCTTGCTACTGGTAGATTTATAGACAATGTTAATGAATTATGTGTAACTTTGCCAGCTACAACTGCTACATGTCATATTCTGTACTTGTCAGAGAATATCCAAAGTTGGGTGATAGATGGTTTCAGTCAGGCTGATTAGGGATTCCTAGTCAGTGATGAATCAACAGGCAACACAGACATAACAAAAGTGTGCTTTTATATTTGATATTTTGACAAATCACATTTCAGAGAAAAACAGCAGGCACAAGGGGAGTGGCAGAAGGATTTAATAATGCCTGAGCATCCACCCCTTCAATTATAAATTGTCTCCTGCACCTCGTGTGCCTTTGTAACATGAATTCAGAACCTGTCAATTTCGATCTCTGTGCATGTAGATGATATTGGAGATGCCTGGGACAAAATAGTTAGGGAGCATATGAAATTCTGAGAGGGGCAAGTGATATATATACACAGCCATTGCAACTACCTAAGTGAAACTTTATTTTCATTTTCAATCACAATAAAACAGTGCACTAACAATTACCATCCATGCAAAAACTCTTTATTAATTTCAGTTTCTTTATTTAATTAAATGACTTCTCACTATGCTATTAATCATCTCTGCTCCAACAAAATGGAATATGATTATACACTGTTCAAAAAAAATAAGGGAACACTTAATCATCACAGTCTAACACCAAGTTAGTTAAGCTTCAGGGATATGAATCTGGAAGCATAAGCGATTGTGAATCAACTTTGCCTGCACTGGTGTAAATGAAAGTGACAACACATGCGCTCGACAGGCAACAGCAAGACAATCTCCAAAAAGTAAGTGGTATTGCAGGTGGTGGGCACAGACAATTGCTCTCTCCTTATCTTTCCTGACTGATTCTTCTCTAGTTTTGTGTTTTACTAGTGCTGTTGTCACTGCTAGTAGCATGAGGTGGTACCTGCAGCTGATTCAGATAGATAGATAGATAGATAGATAGATAGATAGATAGATAGATAGATAGATAGATAGATAGATAGATAGATAGATAGATAGATAG
This sequence comes from Erpetoichthys calabaricus, assembly GCF_900747795.2. NCBI lineage: Eukaryota > Metazoa > Chordata > Cladistia > Polypteriformes > Polypteridae > Erpetoichthys > Erpetoichthys calabaricus. Next base: position 9,081,433 of record NC_041404.2, on the reverse strand, counting down.
ATAGATAGATAGATAGATAGATAGATAGATAGATAGATTCAGGTTGCACAGGTAGCCCAGCTCGTCCAGCATGACATATCCATATGTCTCGTCGCAAGAAGGTTGCTGTGTCTCCCAGCACAGTCTCAAGAGCAAGGAGGAGATACCAGGAGACAGGCTGTTACACAAGGAGAGTGAAATGTATAAACCCAGCATCAGGACCAGTATCTGGTCCTTTGAGCAAGGAGGAACAGGAGGAGCATTGTCAAAAGATTACCTCCAACTAGCTACTGGAGTGCATGTTTCTGAACAAACTGTCAGAAACAGGCTCCATGAGGGTGGCATGAGAGTCCAACTTCCTCTAGTGGGACCTGTGCTCTCAGCCCATGTATTTGCATTTTGATTGGCATTTCCCGCAGAATGCCACAATTGGCCATTGGTGCCCTGTTCACAGATGACAGCAAGTTCAAACTGAACACATGTGACAGATGTGAAAGTGTCTGGAGACACCGTGGTGAACATTAGCCAGCGTGCAACATCATCCAGCATGACCAGTTTGGTGGTGGGTCATTGTGGTGGGACGTGCAATTTAAGTGTTCCCTTATTTTTTTGGAGCAGTGTATCTTAGATTTCCTCTAACATTCAAACAGCCCAAGGTGAGGAGGACGGTAGGCCTGGGACACGGAGACAAGCAACAATTAGTAGTTTTGATAACGTAGGTCTTTTCCCATACTAATTCCCAAAGTCAGACTCAGGAGATACCAGTGAGGTAACTGAGACTCCTGAGGAGAATTGGCATCCTTGTAAGTTCTTCTCTTTGTACTATTCGTCATTTTTACTGTTTTCTAGTCCAGCCTATTGTGCTGTTCAGCATAGCTCCTCTTATGCTGCTCCAACACAAATTGCTCATCTCCATGTACAGTCTTCTTTAAATATTTCCAGGTCAGAATTGCAAAAGCATTTATTAATGTGAATACACTATATGTTGACTGCCCACAACTATTTTGAAATGAAGCTCAGTTCATTTACTAAACAAAAAAAATCAGGCTTAGAATGAAAATAATCACCAGTAAGCAATTGCTACATGAATTGTTGTTCCCAAACTATGAAACCTACTATTTTATTCCTTAAAACAGCATTGAACAGTGACGTAGCTAGGGGGGGGCAAGGGGGGACATCTGTCCCCGGGCGCAGCATCCAGGGGGCGCCGAATTGATGTTCCCCATTGCATTTTGGCAAACAGGAGGGGGCGAGAAATCTTCAGTTGTCCCCGGGCACTGAAAACCCTAGCTACGCCTTTGGCATTGAAATATAGAATTAAGATGGTGCAAATTAGGTAAAGGCACACTTACATGGCTCTGAATTCAAGCAACGCAAAAGTGAAATTCTTTCATCCAAAACCGAGAGGGCAATGCAGTTCAGTTGAGGGGGCAAAGCTGCCTTTTGCCCTCATGTCCCAGGTCTGCCTTGGGGCCAGAGAAATCTTTCTTGTGGGCAGGATCTGAGGCTCCTAGTTGATGATTCCAGGTCTACTTTGTTCTTTATTAAAATGTAAAAATTAAATGTTCCTGTTTAAATGTACACTCTAATATTTATTATTGGATTTTATGTTTTGAAGATATTCATTTATCTTATGCATAAATCTTTTAACTTTAATCAGAAGACTTACATAAAGACACTTTACAAATATCATAATGATTATAGAGCAAAGTTTTTTTGAAGATATTCATTTATCTTAAATATGCACAAATCTTTAAACTTTAATCAGAAGACTTATATAGTGTGGAATTTAGCGCTGTTTAACGCCCCTTGAACCCACATCACAGACGTCCAGGACACACTTGTAAAAGTACCAAGAATACTTTCTTTAATATTCTTCTATAAAGTGCACAAAGCACCGCACACTCCACAATTCTCCAATCAATAATATAATGAACAATAACGATAATAATACACACTCCTCCAACTCCCAGCAGCTCCATCACACTCCCACCCAACTCCAGCTCGGTCTGCTGGGATTTCCCACAGTCCTTTTAAAGTCTATGACCCGGACGTATTTCTTCTCCGGGTCAACACCACATCTTACTTCATCAAGTATCCCGGAAGTACTGCGGGCTTCCGTCCTCGTGACCCCGAAGTACTTCCGGGGTAGCGTAATCGTAACAGTCCCCAGGTTCTTGGTGAGCTCCCCCTGGCTGCCATCTAGTGTCCCGGGGGATGTAGTGTCCTAAAAAGGCTGTCTTCTTTTGTTGAGGGACGTCCCGGCCAGACTAAAACGCTGGCTGTCCATCACAAAAGACATTTTACAAATGTAATGATTTTAGAGGAAGGTTTGTTCAGAGGACAAATATTGAGCGTGGACTAGGAAGTTAAGTTAATTCAGAAGCTAATGCATACGAATAGTCAAGGTGGCAGACAAAGTCAAATACCAGAATGTCAGAACATCAATCATCTAATTAGTCCATTAGTAACACTGCACCACCGTTTTAAATACAATCACATAAGAAACATCAAACAATATGTCACTAACCAAATACGTGATGGGCAATAGATGTTGTTGTCATACTCTTTACGACTGTGGCTATAAAACTCAAGTCCAAAATAGTGGCATGCACCGAAAGAAATTAATGACAAGAATGTGCCATGATGACATATCAAATGAAACAGTAAAAAAAACAATCTCTATGAGAAATACAATTAAAATGTTCATATCCAGGGAGTAAAAGACTAATATTCATAATAATATAAGTAATCTGATTAGCCTTTGGGTTTATAGTTATTTTTATCTCACGCATATACTTTCTGTATCACTTTTTAGACTACCAACACTTATACCATTGATATTCTTCATAAGTTACTGTATACTTAAAAGTTATAGATAATCCAGTATTTTGATCAATGTATACTTTTGCTTTGGAGAAAACAGAGACAGGATTAATGTAATTATGTTATTATATTATTACTATGGGCTATTAAATGCAGAGAAAAAGTAAACATTTTCTTTGCATTGTATTATAGTACTTTAGCCTTAATTTAATTTTTTTCAGACAACCAGTGTTCATTGTTTATTTTAAAGTAACAGTTTAGAATGTAAAGGTAATGATTGTTGATAACTATATGTATTTTGCATTTATCCTTGAATAACAATGCATGGTAATTAAGAAAACAGGCAAACAATACCAGAAAGTGTTTAAATGGGGCTTCAGGATAACATGTCTTTGTCAGCATTAAATGTATTTTATTTATTTATTTGAATTTCTTAGTCATATCTTCCATTCAAAACAGACATTGACTTCCACTGGTCTCAGTGAGCTAGAATTCATCATAACAGTCAAAACACATTATTGTCTTTCTAGATTAACAATTTCCTTTAAAAAACCTCAAGTGTTCTTACTGTTCTTACAAAATTTCCTTTTCTTTATTTTTGTCTTCAGATCATTTTTGCCACAATTTGTCTTTGCTCAGAGGAATATCTGATGAGCAGTAACAAATTGCATTTACTATATTTATTGCAAGGGCGGCACGGTGGTGCAGCGGTAGCACTGCTTCCTCGCAGTTAGGAGACCTGGATGGGCTTCCCGAGTCCTCCCTGCGTGGAGTTTGCATGTTCTCCCCGTGTCTGCGTGGGTTTCCTCCGAGTGCTCTGGTTTCCTCCCACAGTCCAAAGACATGCAGGTTAGTTGCATTGGCGACTCTAAATTGTCTCTAGTGTGTGCTTGGTGTGTGGGTGTGTGTGTGTGTGTGTCCTGCGGTGGGTTGGCGTCCTTCCTGGGGTTTGCTTCCTGCCTTGCGCCCTGTGTTGGCTGGGATTGGCTCCAGCAGACCTCCGTGACCCTGTAGTTAGGATATAGCGGGTTTGATAATGGATGGATGGTATTTACTGCACTTAAGTAGATTATGTAGGGAAGTGTACTATTTAAAGTAATTGTAAATGAGAATACTTTTACTCATCAAAAGTGTATTTGTTTACCAACAGTGCTACTTCATTATGTTTTCAAGGCACGTTGTGAGCAAATACAATTGATTGGCTATGTTCAAAACCTGGAGTTCACAATGGCCAATTAAAATAAACTGTTCTATTTGCACAGCCTTGCAACAGTGCCATGTTTCATACTGTCTTTGCATGTGTTAGTGAAGCGAGTGCTTTTTGGGAAATGATATATAGGGCTGGTTTCTTGAATGCCTTTAACCGGTTGAAAGGAGCGTGCAAATCTCTCACTTGGTTTCTCGAAATAGGTGACACCTCATGAATGTGTGTGAAAATCGGCATATTATCTCAACAGCTCAGGAAGTGGATCTATATGGTCAGCAGACTGAAATCTGCCGTTTTAATTCTCACCGTCTACTTAAGACATTGAATTATTCATCAATATAGACAAAGACACACAACAGAAGTTAAAGAAAGGCAAATAATGATTTAAAGTATATAGTAAGGAAAAAAATAATAAAATGTTTTCCTAAAAAATACATCATTCCAACCTTCTGCTAAAATATAAAGCAGATGTTAGTGTGTCCTGTACTATTCTTTTTACAATATTATGAGATACACTAGGAATGACTGCTTCCTCTGTAAGCCACTCAGTTACCAGAGCTTGTGATGCACTAATAGCTAAAGCACCATAGTGTAGAATCATATATTACAGATAAACTGTTCATTTAAATAATTAATGTAATGATTATACATTTGCAAGTTTAATATTTGAATGTTTATCATGTTTTAAGATTGCAGCTAGATTTATCTTAAAGTGGCACTTTCTGTATTGTGATAAGCTGTGTGAGGGATGTGAGAGAGGAGGAGAACCAGGGTTTTCTTGGGCTGTAAGGTGAATGTGTGGCAGCAATAATAAACTGTCCAGTGGACCTGCTCACGTTTGTTTTCTGTGCCTCTAACCTATATAAAGTAAATGCAACTCTTTACAGTATTAAATAACATGGCCCTTTGTCAAAGGTTTTTGTGCACAGTGAAATAGTGGAAAATAAACATTTTAAGTGTAAATATGTATCAACTCTGAAACAATTACTTTTAACACTGTAAGAGTTCATTTAAAACTATCAATTTTACTGTGTGCAATTTGATAGTTTTCAAATATGGTATGATTACTTTGCTTGATGACACAAGCATTTTTCTCATTGAATCCCTGTTTTAAACTGATGATTTCACAAACACTTTAGATGATCACGTCTCTTAAAAGGAAGCTTTTTTGAGGTGTGCTTTTCTTTCACCAGCGATAGGTTCCTGTTTCTCACCAGTCTTTTTGCAAGCCTTGAAGAAACGAATGAAAGATCTTGGTGAAAGAATAGTGACAAGTGCGTGAGTGAGACTTTCACCATTCGTCATTGAGTAACTGGCCCATATTTTGTAAAATAAGCAGTTGTTGCATGCTTGCTGACTGTTGGGTTATCTTCATTTTGGCAGTGTAACTGGAAAAATATTTGCTATCGTAGGTAATGATCTGGAAATATATTTGTAGTAAATGATGTAATGGGATATACTGAAACATAAAACTGAGGTCCTGACTCTCTGTAGTCATTAAAGATCCCTGGCCATCTTTTGAAAAGAGCAGGGTTTATCCCGATGTCCAGGCTAAATTTCTATCTAATTAGCCATCTCTCTCTCCCCGTCATTACCTAACAGCTACTGGGTGGTGAGTATATTGGCACAATAATGGCTGCCATTGCATCATCCAAGTGGGTGCTACACATTGGTGGTGGTTGAAGTAGTTTCCATCTGTCTAAGCACTTTAAGTATCGAGAAAAGCTCTCTATAAATTTAATTAATTATTAATTATTATTATTATTATTGGAGTAAAATTCAGGGCAGATTTAACAAAGTTATCCACACTTTTTCCTTATCTTCTAAGATAGATAGATAGATAGATAGATAGATAGATAGATAGATAGATAGATAGATAGATAGATAGATAGATAGATAGATAGATAGATAGATTTTTATTGTCATTGTCACTTTTACAAAGGAACAACGAAAGATCTGCTCCTATACAGAAACATAAAGCTCTAACTTGCAAAATTAAAGTTCTAACAGTATTAAATTAAAAAGTATCAAATTAGCAGTTAATGCACACTGTTGGCTTATTTCCCGGAAAATAAAATAATGTCCCGACAACCAAGTCTTAATTATTTACTTTTTATCTGGCATTTAAATCATAAATTGCTGTTATTTTAACAATTTTTTGTCTAAAATGTACAAATGTCCCCTATGTACAAACCTTCAAATCATGAACTTTCAAAGATGCGAACATAGATGTCCAATAAATTAAATATTATATAAATAAGTGAAAAATTTTAAATTGTACCATAACTTCAAATTTTGAACAGCGCCTAAGTTAGTTTGTGTGTCTGCCTTGAGGGGAGCACAAAGTCCACGCTAATATTGCTTACATTCTACATCACATGACTGCATCCTCTACAAGTGGTTATGCTTTTGGCTGTATCTCTGTTAATGTTGAGTTAACACGCTTTATTTTAAGCCAAAGAGGTCCAGGATTAAGTGTAAAAGCAGCAGTGATGTACTGCTAAGAAGTGCCAGGCGATAACGATGGAAACAAAAGTTAAAACAATTGAGAGAGTAGAGCAAGACAAAAAGATGGTCAACGTTACTCATTCTTATACCATGAACTGTTCAACCATCGTCACGATTCTAAAGAACAAGAACAAGGTCATGGAACATGCATATGCCAGCTCACTAGCCATAAGCAAGTCTACCAAGATCAGCTGAATGAAAACATGGAAAAAAACTTGGTGGTTTGTTGTTAAAATGCACTAGAAATCAAAACAACAACACTGTAAGTAAATAATATGTGGGTCGCAGACCTTGCACAAGAGAGAAGGTGATGAGTTCAGATTTCTAAAAAAAGATCAGTTTTATTGTCATCTCAAAGTCATCCAATTGGGATCTACTGTATCTCTTCAGCACTCTCAGAAACCTCAGCATGCACGCATCATCATCTTTCAATCGCACCCTTCCCAGATTACAACAATAGACAGGCTTTATACACAAGTGAGTAAACAGCAAGTGAACACACGGCCAAGTCAGCGGCTGCTTTTAAATGTTCCCCACATCAACTAGCGGGCAACAGACGCATTAGGCAGCAAGCTTCTGAACTTGCAGTTGCACCAGTGGCAGTCAAGCAATCCCTGCCTATCTTAATAGAGCTTCAGCACACAGCACGGTTGTTGTCAGGGTCTCAAAAATCTCACAATAAAAATATTAACTTTTAAAAGTTATCTGTACTGTACATACTGTAGAAGTAACATGTTTTCAATAAGTGTTGAGGAGAGAGAGGTATGCTAGCTCTGCATACGTAGGCTCCTTTGCTAGCAGTAAGCGAGTCTACTGTACTGAGATCAGCTGATGGAAAACAATGGGAATAAAAAATAACTTTCAGTTGTTTATTGTTAAAATGCACTAGAAATCTATAACAAAAAATACAAATGTTAACTTTAAATTAACTATGAAATTTACATTAAATATTTCTTTTTTTTCTTTTTTTTATTTATTAATTTTATTGTAATCATTCCATACAAATAGATCAATTTATACAAAAAAGAATTGAAGACAAATCAAACCCCACCCTTGAGAAGGAGAGCATGGCCAAAGGAGAATTGCTTAGGGCTTTTTAATAGGGCAAAAATAAACAAAAGAAAGGAATATATTATATATATATATATATATATATATATATATATATATATATATATATATATATAAATAAATAAAAAATGGAGAAGGGAAAGAAATGTGGAAATAATTATTTCTTCTTATTCTAAAATATTATTGATTAGATCCTGCCAGGTTTTGAAAAAGTTCTGTACAGATCCTCTAACTGAGAATTTGATTTTTTCCAATTTCAAATAATATAAAACATCAGTTTCCCACTGACTTATCAGAGGAGAGTTAGGATTCTTCCAATTTAACAAAATAAGTCTGCGTGCCAAAAGTGTAGTGAATGCAATTACAGTTTGCTTGTCCTTCTCCACTTCAAGTCCGTCTGGAAGAACACCGAACACAGCTGTTAATGGGTTAGGAGGGATTGTGACACCAAGGCTGTCTGAAAGGCACTCAAATATTTTGGTCCAGAATGATGTTAATTTGGTGCAGGCCCAAAACATGTGACCCAGTGAGGCAGGAGCTTGGTTGCAGCATTTTCAGGTTGGATCTTGCCCTGGAAACATTTTGGACAGTTTTAAGCGAGACAGATGAGCTTGATATATAATTTTTAGTTGAATAATTGTATGCTTTGCGCATATGGAGCTCGAGTGAATTCTCTGCAGTGCTACCTTCCACTCCTTTTCTGATATGTTAATTAAGAGATTAATTTTTCCCATTGTCCTCTTGGATCTTTGAAAGGACATTAAATATTTCTATAGGAGTAGAGGGTTGTGGATTGCATCGTGTTTGCTGGGTTCTTAGGGTAACTTTGCTGGACTTACGAACAAACTGGACTTCTATATGGTTATTCATAATATACATTCATTGTTATAGTGATTTTTTATAAACATATCTAAATGCAAAAATAATGCACATCACAATACCATTTGTAGTGGCAAAAGTTGATTCAGGGATAGTTTATATCCACAGGTGAAAATGTTATTGAATGGCCTATCATAATAACAAATGCAGTAACATAACAAGCACTGTGTAAACAAACACTTATATACTGCATCTCCCTTAGATGAGGATATTCTCCTTAAATTGGGAGAATTCTCTGTCAGGCCAAGAAAAGTAAAAGGAAACCAAAACTGCATTATACATAACCTCTACCTTCAACCCTAATATTTTGTCTCTTACTCTTAATAATTTACATTATTCTGCTTTACACATTTATTTTTTCACAAAAACAGTGAAAAATACAACCGCTATATAGAAACAAAATATGTCATGTTTTCAGTGGACGAGGAGTCTAATAGCACTGAGAGTAAGTTACAAGTACTTTTTTTAACATATTTATATTTTAAATATTACAGTTCATATTGACACAGTAGGGAGCTGCTGAATGCATATCCATTGTAACTCAATGTTAACAGATTGCTTGTTTTTATAGTTCAGGAAAAAGATGTTGTTCAAATCACTCGACAGAGTGATAAAAATAAGTAATAGCACTTATCCTATAAAAGATTTTCATCTTTAACATTCTGAAACTTACAGGTATCACCTTGGCATATCTATTTTATATTCATTCAAAGCTATTTGTACATTTATTACTTTTTCAGTGTGGCTGAGCAGATGAGCTGATTATAATAGCTATGTATAATAGGTCAGGCCACATCACATACTTGCTGAGTGTATCAGAAATACATAAAAGAGTATGTTCATAACAAATATATAGAGCATTAAAACTGGCGAAACACCTTATATTAACTTTTTCCATAAAACTGTTATTCTGTCTGTAGCAATTATTGATATATTGTATGGCATAAGTAGACCTATAATACTATTATATTTCTCAATTTTATAACAAAAGCCCTTAAGCATAACTCATTCCTTATTATGCACCATTGATTGCATCTCAAATAGCAGGATTTCTTGTCTGCTTCACATAATAGTCCATTTTGGATTGTGCAAGTTGTTTTATGACCAAATGTACATCTGTCTTATTAGTGCTACCTCCAAAACTGTCTGACCAGAAAATAACAAAGCAATTATTAAGTTAGGCAGCTAACTGTACTTTTTGATTTGTCTGTACCAAAGTACAAGATTTCTGGTGCCCCGAGCATCTGATTATTATGACAAGCCTGTAAGATGTCAAAAGAATACATTTTATTTAACAAACCAAGCAGCAGAGCTGGTCCTTTTAAGCTAGGCTGCAAATAATAAACAGAAGTAGGAATGTTGAGAAAAAAAGTAACTTGATTGTGGGGAGAGGATACAGTAAATATATATAGATGAACCAAGCTGCTTATAACTGTTTTCTTGCAGAACTATAGGTGAAATATATTGCACAGTTGTAAACGGCAAATTTTGCAAGGAATCTTTAATTAAATATATATGCATACTATAGCATTTTTATTTTAATGCATAATGCTGCATTTATTGGGCAGTTGCCCAGTACAGGGTTAATTGTACTGTTACTGCCTAACTGTGCCTTCCCATGAACCTATGCTTAAAAAAGTGGATTGAGAGACAAATATATTCAAATTGTGTTTCCCTTGTTCAAGTTTTCTAAAGAACAGAAATGGAAACATGTCTTACAAGATAACAGCATTATTTACAGAGAAAGGTAACAAAATAAACAAGTAAAACCTACTAAGCCCTATTTATTATTGCTATTGCCTAAACCAAATACATGAATTGATCGATTAGCATTAATCAATCTGTCTTTATAGTGAAGATTGTGGGAGTATACAGGAAAATGACAAGTAGTTAAAGCAGAAACCTTGGAAATGTTTAAAAAAACTGGAGAAGATATTTGGAGAACATAAGAATTAGCTAACCAAACAAAGTCAAAGGGCAATTACAGTATTTGACAAACTACTTTTCCCCTTATACTGTTACACTACATAAAAATTGTGGGTCAAACAAAGCAAGAAGTCTTAACAGGAAAACATTTTATTATAAGAGACAAACCAGAACTTAGGGTTAAAGGGAACGATAGTGAAAACATTAAGTATATATTAAGAACTAGCAAAATACCCGCACTTCGCAGCGGAGAAGTAGGGTGTTAAAGAGGTTATGTAACCATATATATACATAAACATATATACATATATATACATATCTACATATACACATATCTACATATACATATATATACACATATACAAATTTACATATCTACATATATATATACATATAAACATAGACATACATATATACATACATACATACATTCATATATATATATATATATATATATATATATATATATATATATATATATATATATATATATATATATATATATATATACTGTATATATACATATCTACTTATTGGCTCCTGTATTTAGGATATAGCGGTTTGGATAATGGATGGATGGACATTTGTATGCATAGCCCCATTTGCCCGTTTTCGTTTTTCTTCTTTCTTCAGTAATATTTCAGCAAACCCGGAGCTTGTCAGTTCAAATCCTGGTACTGACACCACTGTGTGACCCTGAGGAAGTCAACTCACCTGCCTGTGCTGCAAAAAACAAAAGTAATGTAACAAATTGTACCTCAGATGTTGCAAGTTGCTGGAATAAAGGCATACGTAAAATAGATAAATATGTATTATACACATAGGAACTATTAATTTATTTTCAGTTAAGTCATCTGAAGCAAACCTTTATAAATGAGGGTTTCTCCTTTTTAGATAGTGCAAACTGTTTCTTCTTCATTGACGTTTTCTCTTGGAGAGCTTTTTTCATTTCATTGAAAATTAAAGCAGCAGCTGCCAAAATATGTAGCTTTCTTATTAATTTTTCAACATTGTGTAAAATAAATTTATAAAGTAACACAAAAGGTTTAAACACTGGTTATCCTTTTACACTAAAATATTAGTAAAGAGATACAAAAAAAGTAAAATGCATATGTTATTTTTCTTTAAGGAGATTAAATATTACTGAAGAAAGAAAAAAAAAACTAAAAATACTGTGTAAGCATACATATTAACACATGTGCAATTAAACGTGTGCATTTACGGGGGGATTTCTCAGGCTTAAAAGCTCGCCTTTTATTAAAAAGGTAAATGCAAACTGTTTTCATTCTGAAGGGCACAAACCACGTTAGATTTCAGACGTTAAATGCGCAAAAATGTCGGTACACCAGATAAATAAGCGCAACATATTATCAGTTGTATTGTATGCTTACAATACATATAGAAATGTCTTAATCGTTAACTAATATTATGGGATGGTGTTTTTCGACTCGCGCCTTGATTTAAACGATTGCATTTCTTGGTGGGTTTGCGCGAGTGCAGTGAGTGTGTACGCCTAATGAGCCAAGAATAAGGGGGAAAGACGTGTCACGTACTCTTTGCATTATTTGACAGTAAACTATTTTCAACCATTCTATGATCTGCTTCTCACAACTGAAGGCACCGTGGCTGATGTTACCTCACTTGCTGGCCAACCATAAGCGTTACCTGGTAGGTAACCAGCCACTCACTTCACTCCCTTACGGGAATCGAACCTCGGACATCAGCGCTACAGGCGAAGCCCCTAAAATTGCGCCACGGCGTGTGGTTCGTTTATTTGACAACATGTAGATCGGGGTAATTACATTCACGGCATTCGTAGTCTGATTCACAATCTGATTGTATGGGTGGTTACCTACCAGGTAACGCTTATAGTTGGCCAGCAAGTCAGCTCGAAGTGATCACTCGAGTGAAGGCAGCTTCACAAAAAAACAGATCCTTAACAAACTGTTATTAGTATATTTTCCCTCAATTTAAAAAGGTTTTCTTTTCTTCTTAATAAAAATTTAAAAGCGGTACTTCGCCAGTACGAAGCGCGTGGATTTGACCGACTGACACATACAGACATATTCATGAGTGCAGGTACTTCGGAAAGAAAGCACCGTGTAAACCTAAAGTTTAAATTAAGTTCATAGACCTACAAAAGGTTGCCATTGATTTAAGGCAAGATTGCTTTTCTCCTGTACAACTATACGTTGCATTCTCAAGAGTGTGCTTGCACGGCTTCGGATATAGATATATATATATATGTATGTATGTATGTCTATATATATATATGTAAGCTTATAAGTACTGCCTTACTTCTCTTTAAGAAAGGAAGATATAATGATACTTGATTTAAATGACAGATCATAGAATGGTTGAAAATAGTTTACTGTCAAATAATGCAAAGAGTACGCGACACGTCTTTCCCCCTTATTCTTGGCTCATCAGGCATACACACTCACTGCACTCGCTTACGGTAATCGAACCTCGGATGTCAGCGCTAGAGGGGCTTCGCAGCGGTGAAGTATTGCTTTTAAATTTTAATTAAGAAGAAAAGAAAACCTTTTTAAATTAAGTCTTTAAAAGAGGTGTAAAGATATTGACAATAAGCTACGCAAACCCACCAAGACATGCAATCGTTTAAATCAAGGCGCGAGTCGAAAAACACCATCCCATACTATTAGTTAACGATTAAGACATTTCTATATGTATTGTAAGCATACAATACAACTGATAATATGTTGCGCTTATTTATCTGGTGTACCGACATTTTTGCGCGTTTAACGTCTGAAATCTAACGTGGTTTGTGCCCTTCAGAATGAAAACAGTTTGCATTTACCTTTTTAATAAAGGGCGAGCTTTTAAGCCTGAGAAATCACCCCATAAATGCACACGTTTAATTGCACGTGTTAATATGTATGCTTACACAGTATTAAAAGACACTGAACAACGTCATTTACCTTTGTTCCCGCGTTTGATAAAAGGCGAGCTTTTAAGCCTGAGAAATCACCCCGTAAATGCACACGTTTAATTGCACATGTGTTAATATGTATGCTTACACAGTATTAAAAGACACTCAAAAATTAACGTCATTTACCTTCGTTCCCGCGTTTGACTCGTGCTGTAAATCTCTTCCTTGTTTTTAGTTCACGTGATTACGTAGGAGGCGTGATGACGCGATACGTGACTCCGCCTCCTCCATTAGAGTATATGGACAAAAAACAGGTTCCAGTTATGACCATTACGCGTAGAATTTTGAAATGAAACCTGACTAACTTTTGTAAGTAAGCTGTAAGGAATGAGCCTGCCAAATTTCAGCCTTCCACCTACACGGGAAGTTGGAGAATTAGTGATGACTGAGTCAGTCAGTCAGTCAGTCAGTGAGGGCTTTGCTTTTTATTAATTAGATAGATAGATAGATAGATAGATAGATAGATAGATAGATAGATAGATAGATAGATAGATAGATAGATAGATAGATAGATAGATAGATAGATAGATAGATAGATACTTTATTAATCCCAGGGGGAAATTCACATATTCCAGCAGCAAAAATATTAAATTAAAGAGTAGTAAAAAATGCAGATAAAAAAACAGACAATAACTTGAATAATGTTCAACGTTTACCCCCTCTGGTGGAATTGAAGAGTCGCATAGTTTGGGGGAGGAATGATCTTCTCAGTCTGTCAGTGGAGCAGGACAGTGACAGCAGTCTGTCACTGAAACTGCTCCTCTGTCTGGAGATGACACTGTTTAATGGATGTAGTGGATTCTCCATAATTGATAGGAGCCTGCTGAGTGCCCGTTGCTCTGCTACGGATGTCAGACCGTCCAGCTCTATGCCAACAATAGAGCCTGCCTTCCTCACCAGTTTGTCCAGGCGTGAGGCATCCTTCTTCTTAATGCTGCCTCCCCAGCACACCACTGCGTAGAAGAGGGCACTCGCCACAACCATCTGATAGAACATCTGCAGCATCTTACTGCAGATGTTGAAGGATGCCAGTCTTCTAAGGAAGTACAGGCATCTCTGTCCTTTCTTGCACAGAGAATCAGTATTGGCAGTCCAGTCTAATTTATCGTCCAGCTGCACTCCTAGGTATTTATAGGTCTGCACCCTCTGCACACAGTCACCTCTGATGATCACGGGGTCCATGAGGGGCCTGGGTCTCCTAAAATCCACCACCAGTTCCTTGGTTTTGCTGGTGTTCAGGTGTAGGTGGTTTAAGTCGCACCATTTAACAAAGTCCTTGATGAGGTTTCTATACTCCTCCTCCTGCCCACTCCTGATGCAGCCCACGATAGCAGTGTCATCAGCAAACTTTTGCACGTGGCAGGACTCTGAGTTATATTGGAAGTCCGATGTATATAGGCTGAATAGGACCGGAGAAAGTACAGTCCCCTGCGGCGCTCCTGTGTTGCTGACCACAATGTCAGATCTGCAATTCCCGAGACGCACATACTGAGGTCTGTTTGTAAGATAGTCCACGATCCATGCCACCAGGTATGACTCTACTCCCATCTCTGTCAGCTTGTCCCTAAGGAGCAGAGGTTGGATGGTGTTGAAGGCGCTAGAGAAGTCTAGAAACATAATTCTTACAGCACCACTGCCTCTGTCCAAGTGGGAGAGGGATCGATGTAGCATATAGATGATGGCATCTTCCGCTCCCACCTTCTCCTGGTATGCGAACTGCAGAGGGTCGAGGGCGTGTTGGACCTGTGGCCTCAGGTGGTGAAGCAGCAGCCGCTCCATGGTCTTCATCACATGTGATGTTAGAGCGACAGGCCGGAAGTCATTCAGCTCACCAGGATGTGATACCTTTGGGACTGGGGTGATGCAAGATGTTTTCCAAAGCCTCGGGACTTTCCTCTGTTCCAGGCTCAGGTTGAAGATGCGCTGTAGAGGACCCCCCAGCTCTGATGCACAGACCTTCAGCAGTCGTGGCGATACTCCATCTGGACCTGCTGCTTTGCTGGCACGAAGTTTCCTCAGCTCTCTGCTCACTCGCGCTGCTGTAATTGTGGGTGGGGATGTCTCTCCTATGTTGGTATCAGCAGAAGGATGTGTAGAGAGTGCAGTAATCCGAGGTGAGAGTGGGTTAGGGTGGTCAAACCTGTTAAAGAAGATGTTCATTTCGTTTGCTCTCTTCACGTCTCTCTCGATGGTGGCACCCTGCTTCGAGCTGCAGCCAGTGATGATCTTCATCCCATCCCACACTTCCTTCATGCTGTTGTTCTGCAACTTCTGCTCCAGCTTTCTCCTGTACTGCTCCTTCGCCGCCCTGAACTGGACTCGGAGTTCCTTCTGCACGCGCTTGAGCTCATGCTGATCACCGTCTTTAAAGGCCCTTTTCTTCTGGTTCAAAAGGCCCTTGATGTCACTTGTAATCCATGGCTTGTTGTTAGCATAGCAGCATACTGTTCTTACTGGAACTAAAGTGTCCATACAGAAGTTGATGTAGTCAGTAGTGCAGTCAACAACCTCCTCAATGTTCTCACTATGTGATCCCTGCAGGATATCCCAGTCTGTAGTTCCAACACATTGTCTCAGAGTATTCTCAGCTTCCGGGGTCCACTTCCTGAATGATCGTTTGGTTACAGGTAGGACTCTCACTTTTGGTTTGTAGTGAGGCTGAAGCAGAACCAGGTTATGATCTCCTTTCCCAAGCGCAGGCAGCGGGGTGGCACTGTATGCGTCTTTAACGTTTGCATACAGTAAATCAATAGCCTTATTTCCCCTGGTGTTACAGTCCACATACTGGGAGAATGCAGGTAATGTTTTGTCCAGCGTCACATGGTTAAAGTCTCCAGCGATTAGCACAAGCGCCTCAGGGTGCTGCGTTTGTAACTTAGCAACAGCAGAATGGATGATGTCACTCGCTATCTCCACGTCCGCCCGAGGAGGTATGTACACGATGACAACAATGACGTGTCCAAACTCTCTGGGCAAGTAATAGGGACGCAGACTTATGGCCAACAGTTCGATGTCCCTGCAGCAAGTGGAGATTTTGACTTTAACATGTCCGGAGTTACACCACCGTGTATTAACATAGAGAGCGAGTCCTCCTCCTTTGTGCTTCCCACAGGTACTTGCGTCTCTGTCTGCTCTAACTGTGCTAAACCCGGGTAGCTCCACATTAGCATCTGGGATGGTTGTAGTTAGCCACGTTTCGCAGAAACACAACAAACTGCATTCTCTGTAAGTTCTGACATTTTTCACCAGCGCAGCCAGTTCGTCGATCTTATTTGAGATTGAGTTCACATTCCCCAGAATAACAGAAGGCACCGAAGGCTTAAAACGCCACTTTCTCGCAAGCTGCTTCATTTTTAGCTTAGTGCCGGCTCTGCTGCCACGATACCGCCTTCTTACCTAGTCGGGTAAATAGGGAACCACACCGGCACTGGCATTTGTTCTCAGCGCCCGAAGTTGAGTACTTGAATAGGCGAGTCTCGGCGTATAAAAATCCATGCTCATGTTGTAAAAGTAAGTGTATCCAGGGAACGAATCCACATAAAATAAAGTGGTAGGAGTGATCAATAAATAAAAATAGAAAAATAAAAGTAGAAAAATACACATATATATACAGTCATACACGGAGCTGCTGAAAAGGCTGCCACTCTCGGCGGCGCCGGATGTCTAATGAGTAATTAGTATAGATCAGGACATCCTAAGCTAGGGGAAGTGTGATTAGTGGCACACCAAAGGGACAATAAAAAAAAGTGTGTTTTTCTAAATTGTTTTAATACTGCCATTTTAATATAGCTCCACAGACAAGCCCCTGCTTCCTACAAGAGTAGGCAGGCTGGAGGAGGAGAATAAACATCAGATAACAGGAATTGGATGACTGTGAAAATGAGGCAAATGTAAAGCATGCTTCTTCTGTCTGCTCGGATTACAACCGATAACATAGAGGCAAGGTAGCATAGGTAAAACAGAAACAAAGCCATGTGGGAATTGGCCAGACATAAGACAGTTGCTTACTCACTAGTGAGCAACACTATAGTAACAATCATCTCAGCAGGATGGCTACTTTAACATTGACAAAACAGATATGGCTTTGCTGGACAACCAGTTTACAATACAGTACAGTAAAGAGTTAGTAGGATTCTGCATAAAAACCTTATTTAATAGTCAGTGAATATCATATGACAGCTATGTTTTGTTTCTCATTCTAACGTAATTCTCAATAAAGATGACTATGCTCTTTTGTGCCAAAAATCCTGATTGGATTTCATTGATTGTTTGAACATGTGGCTCTGAGCTTGGTAAGTGCCTCTAATGTTTCATACCATTCTTCAACCACAATTTTGGCTACAGCCTAGGAACTTGAAATCTGTCACTTATATATATATATATATATATATATATATATACGGTATATTTACAGTATATATATATATATATATATATATATATACGATATATATATAATATATATATATATATATATATATATATATATATATATATATATATATAATATTAGCAATTCTGTACCTTTAAAGGAAAACTTAATTATTTTTGTTTTGGACTATGATAGACATATCACTTATTTATAGTCAGATGCACATGTCATGCATGTGTGCACAGCGGACAGCTTAAGGGCTCTCATGATTGTAATTACTCGCTGCTCCAGGGCTTGGCACTGTGTTCTAATGCTTTTTCTTATCCTCCCTCTGCAAACTGGATGATTGACAGATGTAACATCTCCAACGTCACTTCCTGTGTCTGTCCTCCTGGACCAGCCTCTTCCTGACCGGAAGTGCAGCCATTTTGAAATCAGTTCACTGTGGAACTCCTATATGAAAAGATATGTTTTGCAACTATCGTTTGTTTTCTTTGCATTCCAATTATACAGGGTCACTAGGAGGTGCCCCAACTCTTTATCATGGTCTGTCTAATTTCTTACACACTGTTTAACTCTTTTAGGGCTAATTTTTTTTTTGTTTCTTTTCTCCCAGGGCTGAATATTTTTCCAAAAACTAACATTTTTTAAAAAAGAACACAAAGCAATTGTTTAACATATCAAATCAACAAAAAATATTTACTTTTGACAAATGTTACTGTCTTGCATGTTGTATGAGCCTGAATTCTCTATGATTTCACATACATATCACATACATTTTACACAGCAAAGTCTGATCTCGCTCAAAGCAGCCAATTTCAGTCATTGCCACATTGCACTCCTTACAATACGTGTTGCTTTGGTGCCTACTTTTCAATTGTCTGTTGCTGCCTTTATCTCACATATATTGTTAGTGTGTACTGTAGAGAGACAAGTCACCCATTTGCCATCGTGCCATGCCACTGCCACCAAGTTTTCTGCCTGCATGAAAACCGTATTGTCACCTCTTTTCATCTTCTGAAACTTTATGAACTTTATGCATGGCATTATAGCCTGGCTCACCCCATGGGATTTGCTTCTGTTTATTACAGAAGTGAATAAAACTTTGCAGCAGCACGTACCTAAGCCACCAGGGGACAAAACACGTTTGGACCAATGCTCCCTGAAGTTATATCACCAGTTCTGTCCCATCTCTATTTGTAATGCCACAGCGCGCTTCATCTCATCTTTCGTTGTGGGTTTCCACTTTGAAAAACGAGAATGCGATGCAAACGCAGCCCGCGATTCAAAAAAAATCTCTGCCTACCTGTTTGTCTCGTCTGACAGTAGCTGAAAAGCAGCATCAGGAGAGAGCAGCCTGAAGTACAGCAGCTGGTGATCTGTCGTGTCCAACAGCAAGCCATGCCGTCTTGTAAACTCCGGTAGCCAGATCGGCTCTCAATGGATCAATGTCTGTGTATTTATCCCATGCGAACCTTGCCGCAGATGCATCGGCTGCGCGAAGGCACTCAACTGGCAGCAGATCCGCTGGCGCGGCATCGGCTGGTGTCTGATCAGCTGATGCCTGCTTCTCACTCTCTTGCTCGATCTCCTGATCACTGCCAATAAAATCCGATTCTGAAAAATCAAGAGTCTGACTCCGCGATAATGCGCAAAAGATCGTCTACCGAGTGTTTTCTTTTCTGCACTTGCTTCGCTGCCTTTTCACATGTCGGTGCCATCTTGCCTTTGTTTACATTTCGCAACTCACGTACACGAAAGGTTTAGTTGCCGAGTCAACGAGTCTAGCATTCCTCCAAGCACAGAGGGAATGCCTGTGACGTGACAGTGAGATTTGTCGCCATTAACAGCTGATTGTCGCCCCCTATCCCTGGATGTCGACTTTTGTCGACATTCGCCTTCAACCCCTCCTGTCGACAAAAGTCGACATCCGCCCTAAAAGAGTTAAGCACATGGAAGCAAGACAAAATTGACATGGAAAAAGACAAAATTGACAGGGTTGGCAGTCTGAACAAAAACAAGGCAGCTGCACCAATCTGGAGAGTCAACATTCAAATGTTCCAACACAGAAAAAAATAAATAAATGAAAGAAAATAAGTTAATATTATAAGTAAGGAAAAAATAAGTAATTTTTAAAGCAGGAATAGCAAAATTGCAATAGGAAATAACAAATATTCTATATATATAGTAATAAATAACAAAAATATATTTAAATGTGAGTAATAAATAACAAAAACATATTTATATGTGTGATTTCTCATTATAAAAAAGAGAAAGTATATACAATGCAAACCAAACATCACATAAGTCTGGAAGTTGAGCAAAACTAAACAGCAGGGTATTAGATATTGATATACAGCAGGGGTCCTCAATCACGGTCCTGGAGGGCCGCAGTGGCTGTAGGTTTTTGCTCCAATCCAATTGCTTAATAAGAAGCACTTATTGCTCAAGTAACACTTCTGCTTCACTTTAGTTGTCTCGCGCGTTAAGATTTTGAACCCTTATTGCTTATTTTAGTCTTAAACAGCTGCATTCTTGGTTTTTAATTGCTCCTAATTAGCAATAACATGCAAATGACAAAGACCAGCATTTCTCCATTTAACTTGTTACCATTTACACCTGTGTGTATTTATCATGCACTATTGGGTTTAATTAAATACCTGGAAGGAAAGTGAAGAGGAAAAAGTGAAGGACTGAGAAGTACTCATCCATTTTAGCCTTCAAATCATTGGATGAAATCATTAGAAAGGGGAAGAAAATCTAGGATATGAGAATTAGCTGACATAGCATAGTTAAAGTACTAACAAGCCATAAAATTAAATTATTGGCAAGAATTGCCTTCCAGTTAAGCAACCGGGTTAGAACAAAAACCTGCAGCCACAGTGGCCCTCCAGGACACAGCATATTCAAGTGTACCAAGTAAAATCAATTGTAAAAATTGTATTGCAGACCACTTTACAGGCACCACTTATGTTGAAATATGATGAGAGGACTGCTGGCTTGAACACGTCTGTGTACATAGTATTTATCTACTTAGAAGTATTCCAGTCGTATTGATGGCCAACTCGTTTTTTTTACAGATTGTATTGAAACAAACCAATCACTTTTGTCGGGGTGGTGATATTGGCCATTGTGAGATTAATGCTTTTATCAGTATATGGAGGAACCATTTGCTGAATAATAACACTTACTGAAGGGTAATATTTAATGGCCAAGTCAAGTTAATTTAAATGTCAAATGTTACACCTCTCCCCTTTTTTAACATTTGGTCCAACTTCTTGGCTACTTGAGAATTTAAAATTAAAATGAATGTTTCTGTAAAATAGCCTTTCTTGTGTTGCTGTCAAGGTGCAACACATAAGTGGTAAGACTATTATTGATTAGCCTGTGTACTAATCCAGAATTAGTCATTAAACTGGCCTAACCATACCTGGAAACACCATGAAATTCTTTCCCTAATCAAATACGTACAGTATGTTGTTTGCTTTCACTAAGTCTGTCATATTTTAGTTTTATGCTAATGAATATTAATTTGCTTTCAAAAACACAACAGCAGACGCCAATTGCTGTTTGCCAATTGAAGTATTCTATTTTAACAGAATTCACTAACTATGAATGTCCATGATTATGCTTCAAAGCATTATAAGCTGAATGCCATGCATATTTGGCAATGTGGATATTTTAAAACACTAAATAAATAAATTTAATCTTGTAAAGAACATACGGAGAAGCTCATTTCATTGCATTTGTAGAATAACCACAATGCACAGGTGTAGTCATGTCCATGCCTTTCACATGGATGTAGAGCGTCTGTCATAAATTCATCATGCTGTCGTTTGTAACTCACTCATTCAAATGCATGATGCATGTTAAAGTGATTACACACAAACTCACATTATGGTGTTCTCAAAGCTCCAACGTCATGTATCTTTGTTTATGAACTACTTAAGAATGAAATAAATGTATCAATAATTAAAGCCTTTTATGCCTTAAAAGAGTTGTGTGATTTTTAAATTTATTAAGTTCATTATGAATCCTCTCCTACGCCATTTGTGTCTTGTTAACCTGAATCAAGCACTTTCAGACTCATTGCCTGATTTTATAGATACCTGACATTTAATTTTAATATACTCTAACTTAAAAAATGGGTTAGAGGAAGATGACTTTGGGCCAGAGATTACTTGCACACAGGCTGGATCTATCACTTAGGCTACCAATTGATACTTAAAGCACTAGGAGAACTTCAAGCCTAGAGTCCCTGTAGCCAAAGTAAGACCATGCTAACTCTTGAAGTGTTCCTGAAACTTGGCTGAAACAGACCAATGGAGCCCAGGTCACAGCTCACTTAGGCCAGAGGACCACAGGAACAGAGTTTGAAAGAGAGAGATACAGAGATTACACCTCCTCCTTGATAGAAAAATGTTGTGATTATCTAGACTTAGTGAAATGCAAAAAGCAATTCAAACAAATAAACAATAACACTGAAATAGCGGAAAAGTGTTTATCTGGCTGCAAATACCAAAACTAAGCCAGTGGGCAACACATCTCACCTTCTCTGTGAAGATTTACCTACAACTGTAAGTATGAAAAGAATGGCTTACGATATATTTGGTTCTTGGTTTCTTTGCAAATCTCATCTTCCCTCTTGATTAAGCAGTATTGTGCTTTATATTAATTGTGCTATTTTAATATCTTTGACTTCTTTGGTTTTAAAAAAAAAATTCAAATGAGTTTGCATGCAGTTTGTGTGAAGAACTTGCAGATTTGGGTATGACTGCCGATCGTAATGTGATGTGGGAAACATTCCGTGACAAGACCCTGAAGGTTGCTGAGGGTTGTGTTGGTGTTAGCGGTGTTCCCAGAAGGAGGTGTTTCATCTTGCAGGGCACCCTGGATATTATAGAGAGGAGTCACAGCGCACGGCTTATTGGCAACTCTGGCCTGTACCAGGAACTGAGAAGGATGTCTGTGAGGGCTCTGAGGGCAGATAAAGAGGCGTTTATTAGAGGAATCTGTGAGCAAGTGACACACCATCTGTGGTCTAGCAACCCACGTCCTGCTTACAGAGGAATCGAAGCATTACGCATATCTGAATCTGTTCCTCGGAGAGTCGCAGTCAAGGTGGCTGATGGAACGCTCCTTACGGATGACACTGCAATTGTGACCTGCTGGGCTGGCTACTTTGAGCAGTTGTTCAAAGCTGATCCTCCAGCTATGACGTTGGATATCTCTGGGTCCACGGTTCTTGAGGATGATCCTCCAATTACCTGTGAACCACCCAGTCTCACTGAGATTGCACAGGTGGTGAACCAGCTGAGTAGGGGAAAGGCTGCAGGGATTCTGTGGTATCTGGGGTGAACATCTCCAGGCTGGTGGTAAGGCTGTCCACCTGGCATTGCAAGCAATCTTTGCTTCCATTTGGGAGACTGGCATCATCCCAACTGACTGGAAAACAGGACTTGTTGTCCCTATCTGGAAAGGGAAGGGTGAGCGCCTGGATTGCAGCAACTACAGGGGGATAACACTGCTCTCGGTGCCGGGTAAGGTCCTTGCTAGGGTCGTCCTTAATAGGATCTGTGATCACTTGCTCACCTATCAGCGACCAGAACAGTCTAGTTTTATGCCTAAGAAGTGTACCATCAACCACATCCTGGCACTGAGGGTTGTCATGGAGCACAAACGCGAATATCAGCAGAGTTTCTTTGCAGCCTTTGTCGATTTTCATAAAGCGTTCGACTCGGTTGATCGAGCTGCCCTGTGTGACATCCTGAGGTTGACATCCCCTCGAGGTTGCTGGATATCATGGCCAGCCTGCACACTGGTACTGTGAATGCTGTGAACCCCATTTAATTCTGGGGTTCATCAGGGATGTGTTCTTGCTCCTACTCTGTTCAGTGCTTGTATGGACTGGGTGTTGGGCAAGGTTATGGGGTCCAGCGGCTGTGGGGCATCTGTTGGTGAAGAAAGATTCATGGATCTTGACTTTGCTGACGATGCTGTGCTCTCCGCGGAGTCAATGGGGGCTCTGATCGGGGCGCTTGAGAGACTGAGCGAGGAGTCTGAGTGTCTGGGCTTGCGAGTGTCCTGGATAAAAACCAAGATCCAGGCCTTTAATGACGTCTTAGGCACAGCCATCAGCAGTGTGTCTGTTTGCGGAGAGAGTGTCGACCTTGTTGAGAGGTTTACTTACCTTGGCAGTGACATTCATGTCTCTGGTGACTCTTCCTATGAAGTCAGTAGACGGATTGGGAGAGCATGGGGGGTCATGAGGTTGCTGGAAAGGGGTGTGTGGCACTCCCGATATCTATGTAAAAGGATGAAGGTCCAAGTCTTTAGAGTCCTGGTGCTTCCTGTCTTGCTATATGGTTGAGAGACATGGATGCTATCCAGTGACCTGAGATGAAGACTGGACTCCTTTGGCACTGTGTCTCTCCAGGAAATCCTTGGGTACCGTTGGTTTGACTTTGTGTTGAATGAGTGGTTGCTCATGGAGTCCCAAATGAGGCACATTACCTGCATTGTGAGGGAGCATCAGTTACAGCAGTACGGCCATGTGGCGCGTTTCCCCGAGGGTGATCCGGCTCGTAAGATCCTCATTGTTGGGGACCCGAGTGGCTGGACCAGGCCAAGAGGTCGCCCACGTACCACCTGGCTGCGGCAGATAAAGGGTTATATCTGGAGGGTGGGGCTGGACCGCGTGTCTGCCTGGGGGGGTTGCAAACCGGGATCCCGAGTTGTTTCGTCGTGTAGTAGGTGCGCAACGCACTGTATCAGTGCATGCTCCCCAACTTGACTTTGGTATTGCTTCTGCATGTGAAAAGGCAAATTAAATAAAAATATTGTTACATGCAGTAAACATTAAAGTGAGAAACCAATAAAGGCAGAGCCTCAAGCAAGAAGTCTTAATGTTAGGCTTGGTCTCTCCTTAGTGAAATCATCCTGTAAAAGGTGCTTCAGACTTTGGATCACACAGCCTGATTGTTGTGGTTGTTAAAGTGGTTAAGGAAGCAGAAATATCAAAAAAGAGAGACAAAAGAGAAAGTACTAACTAAAGAAAGATCATAAAGGACCAGCCTGCTTCACTGGATCCACAATTCCCTTTCTAGGAAATCTGCAATATGGGAGACGACTTTTGATAGTTTGAGTATGTTTCTATAACAAAATTCATTATTTATCTTAAAACATGTACCAGAAGTTAGGCATAGACACAGCCCTTCTCAAAAACACAATGTCACCAACGAATGTTGAATGCTACTACAAATAACAGCAGCTAAGTATTTATGCCTATTCTAAAAGTGTTTTCAAACAAATCTATGAAATGTTCATACTTATTTATAAATTAGGAGGATATTATATTTAATTCACTTTGAACAAAAGGAATTGTTTCAGTTGTAATGCCTGTAATCACCTCTGAAAACATGTAGATTAGCCATTTGTGTATATTCACTTTATTTCCGTGCTGAAAAGTAGGTACATTATGGCTGTGTTCCTAAATTTGTACTTACTCATGGTTAAGCATTGTATGCCTGCCTGTAATCCTACATTTAATTTCTTCTGTGTGAAAAAGACTAGTCATAAAGAAAAACTACCAATGGCTCCCATGGGCTTGGCTCTGTGTGAATTCATTTGCTTCCTGCAGGATATAATAATAATACCAGTAAATGGTGGCAGAAGAAATAAGTGTAATCAGAGAGATGAGTGAGTAGGGACTCTAGAGACCAAGTAAAGAAAAGTGACATGTTTCTTCAGAGAGACTTAGGACACATCTTTTGGAAAGCAAAATTAAATTCTAAATTGTTCTTCAATGCCATTTTTATGAGGGAACAAAAATAATTTACTGGTGGTTGATTAAAAAATAGAAAAGTTTGTCTTTTTCTGTCTGTTAGTTGATGAACAGATCAACAGTAAATATGTTCACTCTGCTTATAATCATTGATTAATTCTTTAAATTAATAAGCAGTAATAAGAACACTGTAGATCCAAGTAAACTAATGTACTATATTATAGTATGTTTCAAAAGCTGAATAAGAGCTTGCACTTATATATGTGATCTGTAAAGTTTCACTCCTTAAGAAGAATGTATACGTATACTAGAAGATCCATCCATTTTCCAACCCGTTGAATCCAAACACAAGGTCACAGGGGTCTGCTGGAGCCAATCCCAGCCAACACAGGGCACAAGGCAGGAACTAATCCCGGGCAGGGTGCCAACCCACCACAGGACACACACAAACACACCCATACACACACCAAGCATACACTAGGGCCAATTTAGAATCGCCAATCCACCTAACCAGCATGGAGGAAACCGGAGCGCCCGGTGGAACCCCACGCATACACGGGGAGAACATGCAAATTCCACGCAGGGAGGACATACTAGAAGATAAGAAGATAAGAAACCTTAATGAGTTAAGTCTTTAAAATGCTTCTTAAATAGTCACATTGCAATTCATCAAAAACCCCAGCTACAGTATGAAACTGGAAGCCTTCTGACTGATTTATGCAGTAGACGAAACTATGAATGCATGAAAATAACCCTGCAAATATGCCAGGTAATACATTTTTATAACTTACTGAATAAAATAATTACATTTCATCTTTCCCCTTTTTACACAGTGGAAACAAATTGTTTTCTTTTCTTACGCATTGAAGACAAACATTCCTTATCAGAACGGTGGTTCATATTGAAATAAAACATTCCTTCTAAGGACGGCCTTCAACATTTTCTTTTTGAGTGTTGATTACTGTTAAGCAATATAATTACAATAGTATTCAATTTTATTTCGCTCTAATCAAAAAGTTTAAGTGTTCTTTATAGATTTGAGGGTGCTGAATCCAAATCACACAACAGAATTGCTTTATCACATCTATTATTTAAATGAGGGAGGTTTAAAATGAAAAAAAAAACAATTTTAGAGAAAAAATGTAATAAATTTTAAAATTAATTATTTTGACTTGAAAAAATTATATGTTATGCACACAACTGTTTTAAATATTATTATTACTTACAAAAATCAGGAGTGTGCTACCCTCGACTTTCTTGTATACTGAGATAGAAGAAAAGGTCATCAGAACCACGTCCAGTTGGGTAATATTTCTCAAAAATCATATCTCTTTGTTTCTCATCATAACTAATTTCTAATATCGATACACAATCAT
Source organism: Erpetoichthys calabaricus (assembly GCF_900747795.2). Lineage (NCBI taxonomy): Eukaryota > Metazoa > Chordata > Cladistia > Polypteriformes > Polypteridae > Erpetoichthys > Erpetoichthys calabaricus. The sequence continues at coordinate 9,054,553 of NC_041404.2, read as the reverse complement.
TTATCTCTATTTATAATCAATCTTTATATTAAAATGATATTTTCGCACTTAGGGAGGTTTAAAACAGTGATGGAATTTTTTCATCATTTCATATGCATTACATAGATTACGTGCAAAGTAAAAAGAGTTATAGTCATCTAAAAACATAAAAAAGTGTTAGTATTATATAATATTTATTGCAATAAATTGCTATATTTAAAACTGTATTTAGCTACATTTAATTATGATAATGATGGCAGAAATAAAAAAAAAATCATAAAATTAAATGTATTACCAGGAACACGACAGGGACATAGCAGTGCATTGTTCCCATTACATCTTTATACTGTATTTACATGGCATGTTCAATGTGTGCGTGATAGTGTTAAACTGATGATGTATAAATTAAACTAAAATTAATAAAAGTTATTGAAAGAATATGTGTTATAGTGAATACAGTATTTAATATCGTGTACACATTTATATTTCCATGATGCAAAAAATTAAGATGGTTCTTTAAATAAAATACTACTTCTAGTTGAGTAATTTTTCTCAAATTTCATATCTGTTTGATTTTTATCATTATAAATATCTATACAAAATTTAAATCACCTATATGTAAATATAACCATAGTTTACTTCAAAATTCATGAAAGTATTCAGTTAAAGCAGGTGAACAAAATCTCATTGATCTAAGTCAAACCATTTTTGAGTTAACGTGTTTACACACAGACATGCAAACAGTCATAATTTCAAAAATGGTATTTTCAGACTCTATAAGGTCTAAAACATCAAGATTAACCCCTTAACCGCCCTCTGCCGGATATATCCGGCACCGTTGTTTTATTGCTAACGCCATACTGCCGGAATTATCCGGCACATTTGCCTGTGGTTATATGAATGCCTGGCAAGTAGTATAACTGACGGTTTGGCGTGGGTATTATTACTACGTTGTATTTCGACAAGTCTGTGGTTGTTTTGGCCGGTCATGTGACGTGATTCGCATGTAACAGCTGTGAATATGGCGAAACGTAAACTGACTTCAAGTGAGGCTTTGCAGGCGATTTTGGACAGTTCTGATCATGATTGTAGCAGTTCTGAAGAAGATTTTAGTGACAGTGATGAGCAGCAACGTGCGCTGCATGATACTGTGAATGAAGACGCATCGGATGACGGCGCTGAGTGGGTGTATCCCCAGCATCTCAGCTGGGCTGCTGCCCGTGGTGAACTACCTTTTCTGCATTCGTTTGAGGGAACGTGTGGCTTTATTGTTGATGTAAACAATTACACTGCTCAGCAGTTTTATGAGCTGTTTGTGTCACCTGATTTGATCAGACATTTTGTTCATCAGACAAATCTGTATGCAGCACAGTTTATTGAGAAAAATCCCAATTTACCTCCACATTCCCGTGTTCGTGCTTGGTTTGACACTGATGAAAACGAAATGAAAAAATTCATTGGGATTTTGATGTTGATGGGAATAATCAGAAAAACCAGATATTGAGATGTACTGGTCTACAGATCCTATGTATGCAACACCTATTTTTGCAGTTGTCATGACACGTAACCGATTCTCTTTGCTGCTGAAATTCTTTCATTTGAATGACAACAGAAACGAGCCAGATAAGAAAGATCCAAACCGCGACCACTTGTTCAAGCTACGTCCTTTGATTGATCATTTATTTGAAGCATTTCAGTTGCCCTACATGCCAGGACCGTCAGTTGCAGTTGATGAAAGTTTATTGTCGTGGAAGGGCCGCCTACAGTTTCGACAGTATCTACCATTGAAAAGGGCACGGTTTGGTATCAAGATGTTTTGCTTAGCTGAGAATTCAGGTTACATTTATAGATTTCGTGTATACACTGGCAACTTGCACAACATTTAGTGGTCAATACTGCTTGAATAAATGTAAAAAATGTAAAAAAAATGTAAAAAAGTAAAAAAACGAAAATTGTTCAGATTTCGCCTGGCGTGGGGAATATTTAGGGAGTTGGCGGTTAAAGGGTTAATGAAAATCTCGAGGTCGACTTTTTACATGATTCCTATACTTTCTCTATACATGGTATTTTCGGACTCAGGAAGGTCTAAAACGTCAAGATTCATCAAAATCTCGAGGTTGCATTTTTTCACGATTCCTATACTTTCTCTGTACTATGTATACGAGAAAGTAAAAATTACATGCAGAACTTGACCATGTACCATTTTTACATAATAAATTACATATAATTAAATTACTAAAAATCATTGAAAGTTGATTTCAAATTGCTACAAATCACAGCTCTGTGCTGGCATTGGAATCTAAAAACTGAGTTGAAGTGAAACTGAAATAAATTTATCAATTTTTCAGCTGCTTCTCCTTATGTACTTAACTGTCATCATGCCCTTAGATCACAGTTGTCGAACTCCGGTCCTCGAGGGCCGCAGTGGCTGCATGTTTTCATTCTAACCATCTTCTTCATTAGTGAGCCGTTTTTACTTCTAATTAACTTCTTTTGCTTTAGTTTTAATTAACTTGACTTAGGCCCCTTAATTGTCTCTTTTCCCTTAATTAGTAGCCAAACAATGATGAGACATCAAACAAGCCACCATATGACAGAAAAAACAGAAAAATCAACAGATTTGGAAATGTCTGCTGTGGCAGAATGAGAGCAGCAACAAGCCATTGAATTAAATAACGGGCTTAATTAACAGCAACAATCAGCTTCTCATTAAGAGACTGGTTGGAGTGAAATTGGTTGGAGTTTGAAATCCCAGTTTAGCTGGTCATCTGTTGGCTTGTTTCACGTCTCGTTTCTGTTTGGCTGCCATTTAATGAAGAAACAAATCAATTCAGAGGACTGAATCCTTAAAACAGGGCGATTGAAATGAAGGGAAAAGGAGTTAATTAGCAGTGAAAACTGGTCACTGATTAGGAAAAGCGTTAGAATGAAAACCTGTAGCCACTGCGGCCCTCCAGGCCTGGAGTTCGACACCCCTGCATTAGATGAACTTTTTATTACGTCTTATTCTGAAAAGCCACTCTTTTTCTTACCTAAGTCTCACTAGGTTTCAGGAGACACTCAATAAAATCTGGATATTCTCTAGGGAATGAATGGTTTTATATGCTGTCCACACCTCATCTGATGTCTTTTTTCCTTTTCCAATCCAAAATGCTTCCTTGCTGTTTAGTAAAGTTTCATTAATGCCGCTCCATAGCACCACCCCCATGGACTGTCACAAAGTTGCTGCACTGGCAGCACACATGGCATCACACCCTGCAGACTCTCATTTGCATATTTCCCCACATTGTGCCTGGACAATGTTTACAAGGACTGAGCATAAGACAAACTAATTGGGTCACTTTGTCAATTTTTAAAAGATTTGCCTATAGGCTGTGCTGGGTGGGGAATTTCTTTTTTGACATACTTTGCTTTGCGCGCTACTGTAAAATCTTGTGCGATGAAGCATAAAAAGTTGTCAGTGATTGCACATAGGCACACCTCAGAGACAAATTTACTGGCTAGATCATTTGACAACATTTAATTAAGATTTCACCATGGATCAAATATTAGTTTATATATACATTAATTATATACCATTAATAATTAATAACCTTTACTCAGTATTTACAGAGTCAAATAATACCTTGATTGTTATTGTATACCTTGTTTTTTTGTAATGCGTCATGATTTATTGGTGCATGAAATGTTTTTCCCTTCGTTGGTTTCTACTGAGAGGGTATAAATACACATTTATTTTGAAAAATTAAAAGCTGCTGTATGTTTACAATAAAGCACCCTTGGAAAGCCTACAGCATATCTGCACCAAGCCTGCCATTAACTGTTGTTAAAAGATTTAAATTCCAGTCAACTGTCAAATAATGTCAGCTCAGTTTATGTGCTTTAGTAATGACTAATATGAACTGGTCATGCTTTTAGTAGGCTCTAAGTATTTAGGGCATTCTGGTGAGCTTAACATTTAATGCACAACAGGACACATCCTCCAGAGTGGAGGATGCAGCATGGTTTCAGGGCTCTGTCTTTAGATTTAGCACAGTTTTCTCTTCCTAATGTGACACCAAGTAACAACATTTTCTTTTTTTCTTCTTCTTTCAGAGATAGCTGATAACATATATTTAAAAACAGAAGTAGAATTGTGCCTCTGGCTTACTTCTACCAGGAACAGAGCTCCTGTAATAATGAATTGCAACCAGCCCAGTGAAAAAAGCACACAGTGCATATTCTTGTATGTGATATAAGCATAAGTCGTGCATATTAAACTGCAAGTACTTAGAACCCTGTTCTCCGTAAGTGACTCCATAAATATTAACCTTTAAGTTTCTGCCCCTGCCCCCCCATAAAAAATTGCTAACTAAAGAAGCTTAAAGTTACAACGGATATGCTTTTCTATGTACTGTATATATTTTGTAGAACGTTTTCCAAATATTTTAACTAACACACCTGAGTTTTAATGACATTGAGGTTAAGGATTGTACCGTATTTAATTGTGCTTCAAATAAAATGACATCATTTCAGCAATATCCCTATACTGTTATTTACAGTGTAAAAGCAAAATCTGTGTCTTTGGCCTTCATCTGGCTGCACTGTTGATTTTTAAAGAATGGTAATTATAGTAGAACTGAATAACAACACAAGTCACTAATGCATTATTGTAAAAATTGTAAGTTTTATTTTGGTTTGTCAAGAATTATAATGATGAGTAAAATCCAAAGCTAGCTATTTATAAGTTCTTCACTATGTAAATATATTAAATAAAATTCTTAATTTCAGTAAATATTGCTGGCTGATCATATTCAACTTTAACAAAGCAAACAATGTTAAGGTGTAAGTCACACTTTATAACTATGGATATGGTGGTAGATTATAGCTTACGTAATTTCTTATTAAAAGTATAGTTTACAATTAACCAAAAGGATCAAAGTGTTTACAACAGGTGTGGAACAATTTATCAAAATAGTTCAATTTTAAGCAGATGCATATTTGACGTTTTAGGCCTTGAATTAAAGAGTAAGGTAAAACCACTCTATGTGAACATGAGCGCAATATTAAATGGAAAAATTACTTTCAATAGCCAATAGAACACATTAATTGTGATTTCTCACAATGTTGTCATGGTTCCTTAGTAAGCCCAAGTCTCACCTTGCAAAGATTCAGATATGACAGAGTTGGAGAAAGCAAGATCAATAATAATATTCAAAAATCCAAAAATCAATTACTTTCAACTTGTGCTGTATCCTGTTATATAAAGTAGTCTTTCTTCATTTTTACACCTTTTTCAATCTACTATATACATACAAACTGCAGATTAATATAGAATTATTTATTACTAGTAACAGTGCAAGTTTATTCTGAATTCTCACCTGAGCATCGAGTTTTAATGTTAAAGTAAACCTTTGATTTAAGAGGGTTAATGATACAAGATACAAGAATAGTTTGGCAAGAACTGGAGCGCTTATTGCTTTTCAAGCATGCATAGTGTAGAGTGAGAGAGAGTTTAAGAAGTACAGATATCCAGGTAAGGCTCGGAGTACAGCCACTGACCCTCTGCTTCGAGAGGAGACAATTGAGGTGGCTTGGGCATCTGATACGGGTACCTCCTGGATGCCTTCCTTTGGAGTTTTTATGGGCATGACCAGTTAGGAGGAGACCTTGGGGAAGACCCGGGGTTCACTATTAGGATTTTATCTCCTAAACGGCCTGGGAATACCTTGGGATTCCACAGTATGAGTTGGCTAGTGTGGCTGTGGAAAGGGACATATGGACCTTACTGCTAAGACTCCTGCGACCAGGCTTCAGATATGCAGTGGAAAATAAATGAAAATGTGCATTTTTTTTTATCCTGTTTTAAAACTATACTTTCTGTTATATTTTGTAATTAAATTGTAATGTAGGATGTCAGTGATTTGAACTATTTTCTCCTGCATTCTTGATTCAAACCCAACATCATTGCTTATGTGGAGTTCTTCCAGTGTTTTCCAGGTACTTTAGTTTTCGAACATCAAGCTTGTTAGGTGTATAGGATTTTCAAAATTGGCTCTGAGTAAGTACAGGTATGTGTGTGTATGGGATCTACAACAGACTGACGCTATGTCCATAGCTAGTTCCAGCTTCATTCCCAATTCTACCTGGATAGGCTCCAGTCTCAGACAAATCTGTGTTAGACTAAGTGGGTGTGAAAATGTCATGATAAATTATAATGTATTAGACAAATTGAATTTCCTCTTCATTGATAATAAAGTTCAAGTTCACCTTGACCTTTAAAAGCCAGTAATCAGCATCACTGTTTGCTCAAGTTAAATTAGTAATTACAGTCCAACATGTCTGTCTGTTCTTTTATTACCTATCTTTCAGAAATGTGCTGTAATCATTTTTGCTTCTGCTCTCTTTGTCATAAGAGTCACCTCTAAATTATCACAATGCACAGAACCTATAAGCAGCTTTAGTCCTTCTCTCAGTTTCCATCCATTTCATAAGTTAAGGTGGTCTGTCACCTCTTATAAGTCTCTCTCGTTGTATCTTTGTCCTTCAGATCTTCCTATTTACGAATACACTATATTGACAATGTTGTTGCCATTCCCATTTTCTGCTTGCTGTCAAATGTCCTGTTGGCTTTTGGCTTTGCCAGTGCATATATTTTCAGGTTAAAATTTACAAACCTAACCCAAGACTTGCCACATGTAGAAACTGTATGTTCAAGACATGAAAGTAGACAATGGGTGTATTTTAGTGTACTAGTGGAAATTAAAATAGTCAAACTAAAATGCCAACATTTTAATTATTTTTATATACATAGCAGATATAAAAGACTGAAAAATAAACAAATGCATTTCTTATAAGCTTATATCTACAGTGTATGGATTTTGCACTTACAGGGAGGCAAAGAATGGCACTATAGTTTGATAAAATAGGTAATACTGAAGGCTTTATGGTTAAACCCACAAGGGCTTGCTTAACTTACCTGATTTTTCACGGTCAGTGTGAGCATTTACCTAATATAACTTCCTCCCGATGAGTGTCAAAAAACATAGCGTTCACCGAAATAAAGACAGAAAACAAAATGTGCAAATGCACAAGCAAAAATGATTTTATAGAAAACCTATATAAAACATTGTCAACATGATGTCAGGCCATGCAACCATAATAAAGAAGAAAAGACTGATCCACAGTCAGAGCACTATTTATTTTCCATGTATGGTATGCATTTCCATTTGTAATTTTTATTTTCAGTACACCAAAGGACTCCGAGATCAGCTGACCAAGATAAGCACCTGGAATTTAAATTAATGAGGTGGTCCTTCAAAGAGACTTTGATTTTGCTGCTGACCTCATTCTGTTATGTGTGTGAGTTTTATGATTCCTTAATGTGATTTGTTGAAAGCAGAAATTAAGTGTTTGGTATTTTTATTTAATCTTATTGCATTTTTTTTAGTTTACAACCCTGGCAAAGTCCTTTACCACCTTCCATAGATATGTATTTTGTGCAGTTTTAGTTTTGATCAATAAATTTCCATTCCTCAATATATTCTACAAGGGCTAACTTAAATAACCAAAGTTTACCATTTCATGTTTCACAATTATCCGTAACACTCTGCCCTTGTCACTGATGCATAAGGTGTTCAGAAAATGTGGAAATGATCTACAGTGTAGAATAATATATATCATACAAAAGACAATGAAAAGTACAGTGTTAACTAATAAAAAATAAAGCAAGCCACAATTCATCATTCAATCTAAAATAAAGAGTCTCTGAAAATAATGTGGTGCTGCTATAGTATTTGTCCATCTTATCATCCTGTCTTTGGTTGTCAACCTGCGATGAAAATTAGGTCTCAAGTAAATTGAAAAATATTCAAGGTATCAGGGTGCATGACCTTTGGATAGAAATGCATGATATTCTGGGTTGTTTTTGCTAAGACACCACATCAGTAATAATTTCCACTCAAGGACACCCTGCTGAGTGTTACAGACTGGTGATGTGTTCTCCTTTTTAAAAAGAGGGGACAAGAGGATGTGTTTCAGTTACTGAAAGATCACACTCCTTAGCCTTCTTGGGAAAGCCCATGCCAGAGGACTGAAACAGAGACGTCATTAGTGAAATTCATATCAAGACAATCAATTTGTCTTTACACAGAGCAGTGTGATGAGAGTTGGGCAATCTTGTCTGGATGTGTATTGTGGAAATGAAGACTAAGACGGCAATAAGGGTGTATCTTACCCACTCTCCTTTCCTGCTGCTGATTTTAATGAACTAGATATAAAGGCATAGCCCAAGCTTAGAGAATATCCAGTTTAAGGACCTAAGGGTTTTGTAGGTTCTGTTTAAAAATAATACTAGCTGCTTGATCTCATTTGTCTGATGAGCTCAGACAATGGAGTTGTTCGCAACTGAGTGTAATGTGATCAGCATGGTAATAAACATCTCTAAATCTTAAGTCATAGCAAACAACTGACTCACTGTAGGTTAGAGGGCAGTGGCTGCGATGAGTACAATTTAAATACTTCATAGGCATATTAATGTTAGAGGGAAGAGGTGATCGTAAAATTGACCGGCTAATAAGTGCAGGGTAATTTTCTAAGTGTTGTCAATAAACTGAAGTAGCAAAGCATGAGCTAAGTCCTTTCGATTTATTGGAAACTCTTCATGCCCATCCTCACCTATGGTCACATGCGCTGTGCTATGTTCCAAAGAATGTTATAATATCATATCTTTTGAGATGTGGGGGGAAAAAAACAATACTGGGTGGAAAACACACAGAGATAGATGAAAAATGTGCTTATGGACAATGATTAGCTATCAAACTCAGGACACTGGATCAGTGAGAGAACAGCTTTACCCACTGTGCCAACTTGCTACTAAAACCGTACATATTTTCAGGATTTTTTTAAAAGGGCACTTTAAATCTTTTTGAAGACTTGTGAGATTAATTTTTAAAAAAGATCACAATAGTAATAGTGTTAAACATGCCGGACTAATAAAGGATATACATATGACTGAAATGTTTGTTACCGACACCTAAGTGCTTCATTATTTGAGTACTACTAGGTACAATAGGTCTAATTAAGTCTGACAAAACCCCCCACTATACTGTGTACTTTTGGTACTTTAAATATTTCTGGTTTAGCATTTCAAAAGAAAAAAAGAAACTATCATTCGAACTAACTTAAATATTTCTGGTTTAGCATTTAAAAAAAACAAAGGAACTATCATTTAAACTAACTTTTAATAGTTACATGATTAGAAAATTTGATGTTTTTAACAATGATGATGACTACTACAAAATAATAAAATTGCGTCACAAAAAAAACCAAGCAATGGGTCACTTAAAAAAACTATAGCTTTTAAGACCCAAAGCAGAAGTGAAAAATTCAGGCTACATGTGTGCACACATGAGAAAAGATGTGCTTAGAACTTGAACTTGAAGTGGGCCAGTATGTTCTGTTGTTTGCAGCAGCATACCAGCAGTGATCTAATGTAGGTATATCTCTGTGATCGAAACTCCAAGAGGAGCGCACCCTGACACTCATACTCTTAATAATCAAAATTAAACAGACAATGCTAGCACTTATGTGTCTGTACTTCAGACACTACCTAGAACCCTGCAGCGTCCAGTAACTCAGAAACAGCCTAGCACACCAGGCACAAATAAATGATTCACATACTCAAAAAAGAAAATATTTTACTATGTAAGAAAATGCTTATCTTAGAAACATGGAAAAATCTGTTTACAATAACAAAGTTAAGTTTGTTTTAAACAATTTAACAATATATTACATTTTTCAAGTGAGTTTACTATGTATTTAACTTTTGTACAACATCACCATCTGTTGCAGTATGGGATGCAGTGCCCTGCTTACCTTTAATACAGTAATGCCAGTTAAGTAGAAGCCAATTACTCCTGATAACTGAACATACTTTATTGCCTTGATTGTAACTGACTCACTTTTTAAAATTCTGAATTCTAAATTGCTTATTTTTTTCATTACCAGCTGTCAGTTCCAATAGGTACAGATCTTTTTCAGGTTAGTAGACATTTGGGTGATATGCTCAGAAAAGAAAATAACCAATGTTAGATATGTTGAATGCATCAAAATGAGGACACTACCAAGCTGTATAATTTAATAATGTACAGTAATATGTATCATACACAGCCAGAATGGTCTTCTAATGTTACTTGTAGTGAAACTCAGTTTCTGGAGGGCCTTACTGGCTTCAAGTTTTCAACTGTAAGTAATTCTTATAATTAGAAGCCAGTCCTTGCTATTAACAATATATGTTACTTTATCTAATTATATGGTTAATGTTACTCTCCCTCTGACAAACTGCTTAAAATATTACTTAAAACTAGAAAAAATATGTAATTCACATTACGAGGAGCTGTTCAAAACTTCCTCAGATCATGGCAGGCACTTATTAATCTTTAATTAATTAAGTATGCAGAACCTCTGCTAACCTTTGGAATGGCTCAAATTTTTTAAACCTCACATTGAATCTCCTGAATTCTTGCTCTCTACATTGCTTCAGTAAGAGATGTGTAGTATCTGATTTAAACAAGATGTAGCATTGTGTATCTTGTGCTTTATTAAAATTTGTAATGCAGTTTATACTATCAATAAAATGTATTTATAAAAAATGGAAACCCCTCTATCAGAAAATTAATAACAATACATATTAAAGCACATGCAGTTTTAGGCTACAAAATTAAAATTTAAATAAATTGGAAGGTAACATTTAATAAAAATGCACTGAGAATATTAATATAGTAAATACAATTAACTGATTTTTCATTAGTTTAGCAATTCAAATATTATACTTTACAAGTAAACGATTTTGCATATCACCTCCTAAGGTGGATAAATATAAATTGTTTCTGCTTCTTTTTGTAAAGGCATTGCTTTGGTCAAGTGAAACCACTAAATCTTTCTCTTGACAAAGCATCTATACAAAGTGGCATAACTCTGACTACAGGATGTATTCCCAAAACCTCTTAAGGAAACTTCATGTTAGTTTATTTAATATTTAACTTTTAATATACAAACTGCTTCAATAAAGTGCTTTTCTGTTGGGGAACATGTTGAGTATCAAGTAGGAGAAGCAACACGCTTTGGTGTTGGGAAGTAAGTCCTTGGCAAAATAAAAATACATTATCTATAAGAACCCTGGTCAGGGTAACACAATAAAAAAAGCAGTGGGGCGTTAACTGGCATCTTTGTGGTTTAATGTCTAATGCCTTTAATATCATTAAGCCAGACTCCATATTGAAGTTGAAAATGATCATACTAATATGAATGTTGGGCTATTTCGCTGTGCATCTGCAAAAGAAAAAAAATGACAAGTTTTACTTCTCGTTAATATTAGTTAGAAAGCTTGATTATTTTTGCAAAGAGAGGCTCCCTGGGTTACAATGCACACTAAGGACATCCTGACATTTCTATTAAAATATTTCACATTGTTCAGCAAAGACATTTGTCAGCATGCAGGGAGTAAGTTTCTAATGTTTTTATTTCATGTACAGTGTTCTTTGTCATCCTTTTCTTATCAGTATAAAATGATATAGAAAGTCATCCTAAACCTTTTGGCAACATTTACAGTATGTAAGTTGACTTTAATTCAGTTAGTTTGCTGTTAATTATATTCTAATTTGAGTCAGCTGACATACACGTTCATTTTCTTTAAATACCTACTTTCCACAATTTCCTCTACAAGATGAACTACACCTGAAAGGCAGCTTCTTTGAGAGATCACCATTCAAAATCAGCTAGAGATGTGTGGGGGCTTTACCACAGGGCAAGATGCAAAAAAAGGAACTAAAATAACTGATTTTTGCTCCCCATAATGTGTGACTGCTTAACGTGGTGAAAGACCATTGAGTAGTGCAGAACTGGTTGCATGAAGACATTTTTATTTTTCCACTGCCTCTGAATTTGTTATAATGACAGAAATAAGGAATAAGAATTGACATTCAGTGACTCAAGGCAACAAAATACCATTCTTCATTATCTGCAAAATTGGGAGAGTTGGTTGGTTAGAATTGAAAAAATTATTTATGTGATTTTTCTTCGATGAAACCCATGCCTAGGTTGTGTATGTTTTAAATTTAACTAAAGAGAGGTCATTTTGTACAGAATGCAACATTCTTTCCATTATTTCAAGATTCTTACATTACTTTAAGCGGTCTGTAAAATTTAAGCGCAGCACATATTCTGCATAATGTCACTTGGTTGTCATGTTTAACTGTAATTGCTGCTACTCTCAAAAGAAACCTTGTACTGTTTTACATGTAAATAACAGCTCACAGTGTGTTCAGCTAGGCCACCCAAGAAGCAGACTTCCTGCTGTATTTTTAATTACCTACTTACTGTACCATAAGTAGAGTGCAAACTACACTATAAAACAACACTAATTATATACAAATTACTATAACCTTCTACCATTTTATTATTCAGAAAAAATAAGAGTACTTCTATGACCCTTAACAAATATTGACAGCTGTATTTTTCTTTATTTGTCATCTGTTGACCTATACAAATCAAAAATTATTTATTTTTCAAAATGAAAACCTGTTAAAATCAATGTTCATTATATAGGAACTAATTATCTACTGTAGATCATTATGCAGTCAGCACTGCTAAATTAAATTTTAAGTTAATAGGTAGTTAACCAGAGCAATTCTTATTTTGAAAAGCATTGAAATGCCAGAGGTAAAATAACTGTTTAATTTGCCACTCTTTAATTATGAGGCTTTTTCACTGTTACTTTAAAATAGTATTAATTATCTTCCCATAATATTACCATACTATACATTAATACATAAAGAAATTAAAAATATATTAATATCTAGAAAAATATGCAGTCTTTTTCATTTTCAAAAAAGACATCAGATCTGAATTATGAGCAATTTTAAGCTGATATTTAAGGATAGATTCTTTGGCAGTAGATAGCATTCTTTCTCTAAAGTCTCCCCATGAAAACTAGTTACAGTATATGAAGATGAATTATATTATTTTGTTTGAAAACTATGGAAAAATTATGGTGAAGTCAGTAATTGACACCTCTGGGATTATAAAAACCATTAATCCTCAGTAAATGACTTTATCTCTTTAAAAATGGATGACTACTTACAGAGCACTTATGAAACAAATTGTGATGTAACACAAAACAACATTGGTGGGCATTGGCTGGGTGTAGACACATCCACTTTAGAAATTTGAAAACCTGAAAATAAAAGACTGAACATCTCTAAATGGTCACTAATTAGAAGAAATACAAATACCTATTAACTTCTGCCACATTTGCTTTAAGTTAACGTAATATATTGCATGAAATAGATGCTTCATTATAAAATTCTTCTTATTTACCCATAATACTGTGCATAAGCATGCATTTTTTATTTTTGTGATTTGAGATGATTTGAGATGATAATGTACATTTTAAAACTACAGAAATGAATCTCTGTGAAGTATATATATATATATATATATATATATATATATATATATATATATATATATATGCACCGTCCAGATCTAAACACTAGAGTGGAGTCTATAACTGAAGGTGGAAGCTGCTGTCGCTGTACTTTGTGTATAAGAGCCAGATCAAATGTTATTTACTTATTTACCTTTATTTATTTACTTACTTCCTACAGCGTAAAGTCACAAGTAGACTGCAGAGCTTCCCGTGTACATATACAAAGTACAGCGACGGCAAAAGCGCGACGTTGCTTCTTGCTCCGATGTAGAACCATCATCATCACCTGAGTTCACTACTGTTATAGCGCGTCTTTATGTGAAAACAACAGTGTCAGATTGGTTTGGGGGGTGGTCTCGTGAACGTGACTGAGAGAATAAAACTGAATAAAAAAACAAAGCTAACCTTTACACGTATCATACATTTACACCAGCTGTTACAGACTGAAATCAAATGTATGTTTTTATTCTAAAATAGTAAGAATAAGAGCAGCTCACTTCTCAAAATGGACTTGTCCGGGGTTTTGATTACCAGTCAACAGTTGATACTGTTGCACCACCGAAGCTGTCGTAGCAAATGCGTGTCAATGTCGCACCCTTACACAGGTTCTTTTTCTGCAGTTATATTCTTGAATAGAAGCGCACTTCTGTTATATTTGTACCTTTTGTGAAAGTGTTTATTTGATATTTGGACTTTAGGCTTCACACATTAAACACTTCATGTCTACATTTTGTCAATTATTACTAAAACATGAAAAACGTTTCTGTTTTAACAATGTGTTTATTGTACATAGATTGTTGTAGACACGGAACACACATGAAATGCATGTGTTCCACATAACGATATAGTATTTATAAAAGATATTATTTTGCTTGACTTTTCACTCTATACAGCTCTAAGCAACTGACACACAGATAAACAGACTTGAGCTGAGAAAACTGTGCGCCGGTGGGGGATGTGATAGCAGGCTGCTTGCTGCTTATCGACACATTTACAGGACAAAAGACGCTGATGGAGAGGTGCGAAGCGATTTAAGGTGGGACAGATCTACAAGTTTTTTCGTAGGCTCTGGTAATTCTAGTGTTAAGCAACTTTGCACAAAGCTTACATCAAATATGGTATTATGTTTGTAGCCATTCTCAAAGTAGTTGTGGACGATCATAACCAAAAGCACAACTCTTCAGAGCTGAAGTAAACTTAAAAATAACTATATTCTACACTTTTTAAAACATACTGTAAATAGACCCTATTAAGGTCTATACTAAAGACTGTAAATGGGATGTCTAAAATCAGTATTAGACACTAACTTCCAGTAAGGGAAATGCAAAGGAACAATGTCAGTAATGTGAGGGAGTCTGACTAAACTCCATAAATATCGATTGTGATTAATATAAAAATGTTTTCCTTTTCCAGTTTTTCATCCCTTTTGAAAGAGGAAGGAAAGAGAAAAAAGTAAAAATCTTAAAAAATAAAGACATACACTAGCAACCCTATCAGTAATAAAAGGAACATAAATTAATACTTTAGGAGTTTTAAGGTGGTAATGCATATTTTAAAAATGTAACAAAAATATATTTCAAGAAATTTTGTAATTGTGAAATGATATTAAATATTTTAGGTACACACTTCAATAACTTACCTAAACTGAAAAATTAATGAAAACATTAATATATTTTGTTTGCATAATATATAATGCCTGGATACATATATATCATGGTGCTACATGATTTCATGTCTGACTACATCTGGTAAATTAATACCGCACATTTTGAATGACTGTTATCTTCTTTTCAGGTTGTCCATTTTTTGATCGTGTCTAGTTGAAGACAGTTTCAGTGTCTTTTGTCTTAATTTTTATTCACAATGTCAGGAATAAGAATATAATTTGCTGTTATAATACTTCCCACAGTAGTAGGTTATTTGTTTTACTAGTACCGTACATCTTGTGCTGATGAAGGCTTTGATAAACATGTCCCTAACCTTATAATGATAGACCAATACTGTACAGCAGAGTTCAGTGAGTGAGTATGCTTTTTTTAGCCATATGGGCAATTTGCTGAATATTTTGTTGTAGTGTATGCTTTAAAGCGAAAAAAATACTGATTTGCATTAGTTATGAAATTATATGCTGAATATCATTAACAATTATTGATATCTTAGCATGCCTTTGAAGCTAATCATTGGCTTTTTTATTAATAAAAAAATCTAACTTGCATAATAAATGGAATCAATACATGAATCAATTACTTTCTGCCATTCTGCTGTAACTAATCAGTCATCTTCAGTGGAATGAAAGCACAGAGAGCTGATT
Organism: Erpetoichthys calabaricus; assembly: GCF_900747795.2. Classification (NCBI taxonomy): domain Eukaryota; kingdom Metazoa; phylum Chordata; class Cladistia; order Polypteriformes; family Polypteridae; genus Erpetoichthys; species Erpetoichthys calabaricus. The sequence goes on along the minus strand of NC_041404.2, from coordinate 9,038,795 downwards.
GTGTGAGCTGTTCCTCTGTCTCCAAGTGTGAATGTTCCTGTCTCTTCTCCTTAACAGCCTTGCACTTGAACTGCATTGCCCTGAGGAAACAGTTCCATTACCACAGAGCTAATCTTGTTACAACCACCATCATGCAAAAATGCTTCATTTCTTCCCAAATAAAAGGGCTCATAGATAAAGAAGAGTTAAAGTAATTTGTCACTGAAAAGCAGCATTTTATATTTTTGCTTGAGGGTCTTAGGGTGTCTTTCCAGTAACATCTACATTCTGGGTGGATGATATCACACAAAAATAAAATACCCTCCCATGGGTTTACAGTCACTAAGCACAAATAAGTGATTAACATGAGGACTGGGTGTTGTGAGCATTTGCTTCTTTTTAGTTCATCTTTGAATACAAAAATATGGGGCTATTTATATTTCCTCTCTTTTTATTGGTGTATTAAATAGTTCTCTCCCACACCACACTGACAAACATTCTTTTAGTCACCATATTTCTTACCAAAACTGTCAATTTAATCTGCTTTTCCCTTTCTCTAACCTCCATTTTATTAACAAAACTAAGAAATTGTTACTGTAAGTTTCACCAACTGCTTAATGAGGTGGTACTTAATATCTAACTTTTTTATTGTTTGCTTATTATCAATATCCATCAGACAGTCCCTGTGTCTTTTTACTTATCATTATTAGTAGTAGAGGATTGTTTTTATTAATTTTAGCAAAACAATAAAATTACCATATTGCAATTCATGAACCCAGATTTATTTAAAATCATATTCAACTATCCCCTGTCCAAACAGGAGAGAAGATATGACAATAATCTAATAGAAAGTATGGTGACAAAAGGTAATATGGTTAAAGGGCTTTTAGGAGCTTAGATTTTTAAATAATTGAAACTGAAGATAACATTACTTATGAGCTCCCAATTAATGAACATTTTTAAATGATTCATTACAGTATGTTTAATTTTCTCTAATTTTTAGAAGTTATCATAATAGGTTTAGATTCTTCCAGTTGAGCAGGAAAAAATATGTCAAGCAAGTTATAGTATATATTGTATATAGTATGTATAGTATACGTATATCATTAGTGCCCCCTTAAGCTGTGGCAATGCCCCCAGAAAGGGCCAATAGTGGGTAAAGATTTATAGTACTTTTGCATAGTAAAAAAGGGTAGTAGTCAAAAAGGGTGTAAGCTAACTAAAACATGGAGGCAGCCATGTTTAAAATGTCTCTGAGAAATGTGGTCTATTTCAGGGCACACTTTTTTTGTGATATTTTTATTTATTTATATTTAAACAATAAAAAAAGTCAAAAATTGTCAAAATTAGGTACTGCTGCTGCTAAAACCATTGTTGTATCTAGAGAGAAATCCCCAGGACACACTTTTGACAAACTAAGTTGAGAGCGATGTAAGCAATTAACAATTACAGTATAAACAGGGTTGGGGGTAACACATTAAAAGTAAGAAGTGTTATGTAGTCAGATTACTATTAAAAGTAGCAAACAAGTAACCTACTGCAATACTTTTTTTATTTAAGTTACTTAAAAACTCATTACTACTGAAGCTTTTTCCTGATACAACAGCATTATTTCACAGAAGTATTGTGTTTATTCTGGATAAAAATGAACATGTGTGTTCCGGTTGTCTGGTAACAGCTAGTGAGGAAGAGGTTAAGCATGTGTGTAGCGTTCAAGGGACAAAAACTGAGCAAAAATTAGATGTATACATTTTCTCCTAAATGTGCTGAGGGGTCAATGATTATCTCAACAGCACTGGGTTTAACACAAGAAGCAAACATGGTGGTTGGTACAGGACACAATTGCACAACCAAGCACTAAAGAGTGTGCTGTGTGCAATTCAGTAACAGAAACCTATTCATAAAGTGACAGTTTAACTTTAATCCAATTGTTTTGCTATAGATAGAAATGATGTGGTGTAGTTATTAGTTATAGGAGAATTAATAACAATATAATAAGCCTAGCTATATAGGCTCAGACCTATATGTTAGGTGGGGTGCAAACTCCACTTACCCCACATGGCGTGTCTCCTCCTTCTAACCTTTCACTCGTACTTTTTGTTCTCCAGTCTCTCTTCCTCCCTCCAGTCATGCCATTACCAACACTACTCATCCTACTTCAAAGCACAATTGAATTTTGATCTGTATCACCTTGAAGGTTTTCCATTGGGATTACTCTGAGGCTGTGTTTCAGAGGTCCCTCCAATTATGGACCCCAGCTTTCTTTATAAGCCTGTCATTTTCCTGGCTGCTTTCCATCATAATGTGACCAGGAGGCACAAATTGGAGTACACTTGTCTCAGCTACCAGTTAATAGTGTGTGGGAATCTTGGTGTAGTCCTTGTCATTTCCCACTGCCTTGGGTTTACATTGGCACCCCATTAGTATCTATCTCCTTGTCTTCATAAACTGCACTGAGCATAGCACTATTTATTAATAGTAGCCTGTTTTCCACCAGTACATTCGTTACCTAGAATTTGAATGGCTCCACATTGATCTTCCAGTGGTGTCATTCCAGTTTTGGGTCTCTGCGTGCCTATCTTTAATTTATATGCTCTGTCCTTTTCAAATATTAAATGTAATACTTTCTAACGAGGTAGAAAACTATAATTTGTTTGAAAAGGTATAACTTATAGTAGCACTTCTATCCTAGTGAGTTTTGTGGCATCAGAGTATTGCTATGCTTCCAGTAGTTTGTGGATGACACCACTGAAGTTACAGACTATAAAGAATAGTTGCTGCATAGGATCATTTCACATCTAACCATAACAGTGTGCATTAAGTTCAACACCCTCCGAAGTTCAACACTATCTGTCTATCCAGGGCACAGAAGCAATCTGCAGTGCTTTTATTGATCATGTATTAGATTTTACAATTTCTTTTTTGTCTTCTACAACAATGCAGATTAAAACTGATACTAAATTTGGCTGCCAAATTCAAATAACTTTCACCAAACATCCTTTCACTTAGCTCCACATGTAACTTAAATACATTTGTTCCAAGCATCCTGTATAGACTCCTCTTAGAAATGCCTCTAAAGTCTCATTTAGCCTATTTGTAAGGGCTTATTATACATTGAGTTCAGTGATGCTCCCATTTATGTTTGTGTGAGCAACTCTCTAACATTTTATACTTTTGAATGTTCATAGAATTAGTTATGCCTTAACACTTACATTTGTCATCTTCAAAGAGGTTTGTTTTTAGAATATTATTATTACACAAAAATATATTGTGTAAGGCTATAGAGAGGTTATCTCTATAGGGAAGAGACCACCACTGGGGAGGAACAGTTTGTTTTTATGCCAGGGAGAGGAATGACTGACGCAGTCTTTGCCTTGAGATAGCTTATAGAGAAGCATAAAAAAAGAAGAAAGGATTGCATATGGAGTTTATTGATTTGAAGAAGGCTTATGATATAATACCACATCAAGAGGTCTGTGCATAAGGGAGAAACGAGTACCATAGAATTATGTGAGGATTGTCCAGGATATGTATAAGGGAATGAGAACTCTGTTTAAAAGCACTCTTGGATTAACAGACAAGATACCTGTTAGAGTAGGACTTCACCAGGGATCTTCTTTAAGTCCTTAATTCTTTGATCTGGTTATAGATATGTTGAGTCATGGGATAAAAGACCAATCCCCCTGGCTTATGCATTTTGCTGATGACATTATGTTGTGTAGCACCAGAAAAGAGGAAATGGAGCCAAAGTTGGAAGAATGGAGAAGGGTTTTGAAAGACAGAGGGTTGAAGATAAATAGGAGAAGACAGAATATAGTTGAGGTTTAATGATGATCAGGATTCAGAAGTTAACCTACAGGTAGTGCTATTGAAAAGACTGGATAAATTTAAATATCTAAGATAAGTGGTAGCCCAAGATGAAAAATTAGATGCTGAGATAGCCCATAGAGTGCAGTGTGGATGGAATAATTGCAAGAAGGTATCATGAGTATTGTGTGATCAAAGAATTAAGGTGAAGGATAAAGGTAAGATTTTTAAGACAGTGGGATGATTATCAATGATGTCTGGAGCTGTGACATGAGCAGTAAAGGGAGCATAGGAAAAGAAGTAAGATGTGGCAGAAATTATTACATTACAAAAAAAAACAGAATATGAAATGACACCATCAGAGGTGCAAAAAAAAAAGTGGGCAAGATATCTAAGAAAGTACAGGAAACTACATTGAAGTGGTATGGATATGTGATGAGGAGAGACAATGAACACCTCGGCAAAAAAGTGATGGAAATGGAAGTACAGGGGAAGAGAACGTGTGGGAGGCCAAAACAGAGGTGGATGGATGGAGTAAAAGAGGATTCGAAGGAAAAGGGTCTGACAGGGGAGGGGATGCAGGACCAAGCTGTATTGCGAATGTTGATCACACACATTACCTCACATAGAAGTGGAAAATATGAAGAAAACACAAACATATATTGCTGTTTTTATCCAATGTGTCAATCTTAGATTTAATTAAAATTTCAAATTGTATAGTTAACCAGTCTTCATATTTTTTTTTACAGTTGGAACATTTAAAGAATAAGTTATATGCTCAGGATGACAGTGATTCATCCGTGGCAGAGCGACGGGCACTGAGCAGGCTCCTGTCATGGATAATCCACTGCATCCACTAAACAGTGTCATCTCCAGACAGAAGAGCAGCTTCAGCGACAGACTGCTGTCACTGTCCTGCTCCACTGACAGACTGAGGAGATCGTTCCTCCCCCAAACTATGCGACTCTTCAATTCCACCCGGGGGGGTAAATGTTAACATTATTCAAAGTTTTTGTCTGTTTTTACCTGCATTTTTATTGCTCTTTAATTAATATTGTTTTTATTAGTATGCTGCTTCTGGAGTATGTGAATTTCCCCTTGGGATTAATAAAGTATTTATCTATCTATCTATCTATCTATCTATCTATCTATCTATCTATCTATCTATCTATCTATCTATTGTATACAATGTGATGGAGGAACTTTCCAATTTGTAGCAACTAACAACTAATGTTATTCATTTCAGTAATGTTAAAATAAACAGTCACTTCATTAATTTAATTCTTTTGATTTGCTTAGAAAGCATATTCTATTACTGATCACTATTAAAGTCTCACATACAGTATGGAGGAACTTGGTGTATGTGTTATTGTGTTAGCAGTGTAGTTATATTGAAGTAACCAAACAAAACCATGAATCCGACTGTATGTGTGATCTGGTAGACACTTGTAATCCACTTTGCATTCTGTGGGATCTCTTTAATGTGGATGCCATTAATATTTTTAGCAGGGAGCCCAAACTTTCAACTAATTTATTTTTCACTGATCTCAGAATTACTAATCTCAAATCTCAGAATCCATTTGCTGGTTATGTTTTCAAAGAAAATTTCTAATCCTTTTCTGGTTTTTAATGTTCTGTAATGACTGATGAAACAGTCCATGATATCACACATCTGAAACTGATAGTTTGGTTGCCCTTTTCAGAAATCTGCATATATTCTGTTTTCAGAGCTTATTATGTGTTCATCCTGATTTAAAGGAGAGATTTGCATCAAGGACCAATTTTGCTGCCACTTGTTCAGATAAATCTTTTCAAAGAACACTTGTTCTTCATTTCATTGAAGAAGGACATTCTGACTGCAGCATTGTTACAGCATTAAGCAAGGTTAAAGTGACTGCTTGATTTTGCATATTAAAAAAAAAATTAACCAATAATGTGTTGTAGGTCACATTGTTAGTACATGGAAAATATTTTCTTAATAACATGACTATTAATATGCAGATTATAGACATTTGACATATGATTATTTTATTTAATAGTCATTTTAATTTGTTCCTTTTTTTACAATAGTCATTTAAATGTTATATTAGTACAACATTTGGTGCAGTCGTAGCACTGCTGCCTCACAACATGGAGAACAGGTGCTCCCTGCATGTAGTTTGCATGTGTTCTCTGTGTCTGTGAGTGTTTACCTCAGGTGTTCCACCCACAGTACAAAAACATGCCATTAGGTGGATTAGCATTGTTCAATTGATCTTATTTGTGTGTGTGTGTGTGTGTGTCTCTGTCTGTCTGTCTGTCTGTCTGTTTGTTCACCCTGGCACCATATCTGTGGGATTGCTACTGTATTGGGCCTGATGCTTGCTGAGATAGATAGATAAAACTTTATTATAGTAATTATTATTCTTATAGTAATAATTATTTATTATATTTATTTCCTGTGACCATGCCAAGGATAAGCTAGTTAGGAACATGGATGGATGGATGGAATATAACGTAAAGATCAAATTAAGTCTGTGTAAATTCAATGATTTTTTGCCTTACATTATCTGTTAATGTGTGAGACCACAACAGAATAAATACCCAATGTATTGACATTACTCAAGATTATTTTTAATTAACATTGAGCTTTACAAAATGAGAAAATAAGGAACATGGGCAGATGTCAACAGAGGATAAAACCCTTTTTTCAGGAATAATGTATATAAATTATTCTACAAGGTAAAAAAATCAATATGGGAAATCAATTAAGTAACCACAGAATGAGTGTCTTTCACCATTTCTCCTGCTTATATGGGTGGCTGAAGACACTATAGGAACATATCTTAGAAAAAAATTAAAAAGATAAAATTCCTGAAACAAGTTAGAAGTCTAAGTTGGTGAATGACAATTCATAAATGTGTGAAACATTTGTGCTTCATCAAAAGCAAAATTAATTCCATATGCCTTCCTCAACACCGTAAACTATTTTTTAATGTTTTATTACAGTCACCCGTTTTTCCAGTACTGCTTAATTCCAGTTGAGAGTTTGATAGAATCAGTTGAATGCCCTGTCTGCAAGAGACTGTCAACCCACAGAAACATATTTTAGCAATTTTAGCATTTCCAATTAAGGTAGAGCATAATTAGAAAATAAGTCTTAGTTTTTAATGTGAACATTCCATTCATTTTAATTAGTGTCCATTTGCAAAATTTGCCAAAGCATTTTTTTGCAGTGAATATGCTATGTTCACCAGTGATCTTGTTCGACAAATTATTTTCCTGGAAATTTGCCATGCGGCTGGCTTAGACTAACCAAGATACTTTACGAGGCATTGCAAGGCTTTGCGAGGTAGCAGTGGCAGTGAGTGAGGAAGCTTAGGCAAAAAATAAAAAGTGTACTTTCCAGTTCAAGAGAGGTGAGCACCTACTATCAAATCAGTGGGGAGCAAGCCTCAGGGAATTCATTCATCCTGTCTGATATTTAATCCAATCATTTTTTTTCAGGGAGCCACATTAGTGCAATGATTAACACTGCTGCCTTACAGATCAGGTCACATTTTTGGCCACAATAATCGAGAAGGGTCTAACTGCAGCCTGCAATACATATGACATGGCTCATGTAATGCCCACAACGTCAAGTCACGAAACACCCTTTGAGTCAGATAACCCTCCCACAACCCTAATATCTTAGACATAGTGTAACGGGGTCCTAATGTTAACCATAGTCTAATGCAATGGGTGTTTTGGGACTGACGTTGAGGGCATTTCGTGTTGTTGGGGCACTGCATGACTGACCTCATAGGTACTGCTGTCTGCAATTACAGTCTGTTGCAATAATCAGTCCACCATAGTTGGCATCCCTAGCTTTTAGGGACACTTAAAAGAACATTGCATCGTTAAAACACACTCAAAACTAATTCAGTTTCTCCTTCCTCCTTGACTTTGAGCATTTTGTTTAGTTCTGTGATTTCTCTGAACTCAACTTGAGGCAAATTCAGCAGGGTTCGCTCATCACTAATCCAAACCAAGTTTGTTAATCTCTATTTACCAGACTTTAAAAAAAAACAAACTTCAAGTTGAGATCTGAATGCTCCATAGTACCTCTATCCACTACATTCTTCGGTAACTTATTCAATGTATCTATTGTACTCGTGTGGAAAAATACCTTCTAGTTTTTGTGTGAAATTTACCCTCTGTCACATTCCATCTGTGTTCAAATATTCTTGTTAAATAACTCATCTTAAACCAACGGTTGATATTTACCATGTTGTCTCATTTCATATATTAAACACTTCTACTATGTCTCATCTTTGATTGCTTAAACCAAAAGATTTAAGTCTTTTAGTCTTTCCTCATAGCTCATGTCCCAGAGCCCCAAAATCAATCTATTAATTCATCTCTGCACTTTCTTTAGCATTGACATGCTTTGTTTATAATAATATGTAGACCAAAAATGTACACAATATTACAAATATTCTTTTGTTATTTCTTTATAAATTTCTAGTTTATTCTCTTGTTTCTGAACCTATAATGACTCTACTAAGGAGCGTTTACTTGATGCTGTATGTGTTGCTCAGTATTGTCTTTAAATGGTTGACTTTACTGCATTACACAATTTAGAATACACAGATTACAGTAAACGCAACATGTTGGTACAACAATTAGTGCTTCTGTATTCTTATGTTGTAGTTCTGGGCCAGGCACTGTCTAAATGGAGGTTTCAAATTTTTCTGTATAACTGAGTGTGAGTGTAAGTAAGTGTGCCCTCTGAATGACTGGTGGTACATTGATAGTTGGTTTCTGTCATGCGTGTAGTGCTACCTGGATTTAACTGTTACATATGATTGTGCTACAATAAAAAGAGAATAAAGTGTAGAGGTAAAGCATAAAAGCAGATTTTGGTGCTAGGAATAATACATACTATGTGGGCTAATTCCTAATAATTTTGCTTGATAGACCTTTCTAGAAGACCATTTTGTACATGCATTATATTAGGCTTTATAAAACAAAAGAAAAATCACAAGTACTGTACATGGCAGCCTGAAATATTTCCAGTTTTTTTGGCTATACACTATGCAACTGACTCAGAAGGTACACTGACTTAAAATTGTATACTTGTGTAATGCTTTCTTTTTAATAACCATCCATCTATCCACTATCCACCGCTTATCCGAGGTCAGGTCGCAAGGGCAGCAGCCTAAGCAGGGAAGCCCAGACCTCCCTCTCCCACCTCCTCCAGATCGTCTGGGAGGACCCCAAGGTGTTCCAAGGCCAGCTGGGAGATATAATCCCTTCAGCGTGCCCTGGGCCTGCCCCGTGGCCTTCTTCCAGTGGGGCATGCCCGGAACACCCCCCCAGGGAAGCGTCCAGGGGGCATCCTAACCAAATGCCCGAACCACCTCAACTGACTCCTGTCAATGCGGAGGAGCAGTGACTCTACTCCGAGTCTCTCCTGGATAACTGAACTCCTCACCCTATCTCTAAGGGAAAGTTCAGCCACCCTGCGGAGAAAACTCATTTTGGCCGCTTGTATCCGCAATCTTGCTCTTTCGGTCACTTCCCAAAGCTCGTGGCCATAGGTGAGGGTAGGAACATAGATCGACTGGTAAATCGACAGCCTCGCCTTTTGGCTCAGCTCTCTCTTCACCACGACGGACCGTTGCAGAGCCTGCATTACTGCGGATGCCGCACCGATCCGTCTGTCAACCTCCCGCTCCATACTTCCCTCTCTCGTGAACAAGACCCCGAGATACTTGAACTCCTCCACTTGAGGCAGTACTGTGTTCCCAACCCAGAGACAGCATTCCACCCTTTTCCGGCTGAGAACCATGGCCTCGGATTTAGAGGTGCTGACTGTCATCCCTGCTGCTCCCAAAAGCCAGTTTCGGCAACCGAGGGTCAGAACGCCAGAGTTCCCGCCTTCGGCTACCACCCATATCACATTGTACCTCTTTTTAATAACAATTAAGAAAAATAAGAGCAAAATAAGAGCACTCGCAAGTCTTCTTTGAACCCAGAACTCAGACTTTGATGACTGGTGGGGGCAGGTCCGGAGTGTGTACCCCTTCAGTTACTTAAATAGCTCCCCTCAGTGTACATACCACTGAATTTATGGAGCACACTTCCCTTAGCTTTCATGAATAGCACCCCTCGGTGATGTAGCTCAAAGAGTGATACTAGACTTCAACAACTTGGTGCATTCCTTGTTGTCTGGAGCGCGCCCTATCAGAGACATAATTACTGCCCCTCTGAATACATAATGTGGCCTTTATGGAGTGTGCACCCTTTAACTTTCAAAGGCAATGTCGTCCATGGCTAAATTCGCCACTGCTATTGGAATGTATTTTGTAATGCATGTAGTAATAAAATGCATTGTGCTTTTCATTTTAGCAGTTGGCGCACTGCTTTTGAGAATCCTGTGCCAAATGCTTTATAATTGAGACAACTGACAAACTGTCACTATAACTTAATACAGGAAAATTTAAATAGAAAAATTGGAAATGGAAAACACCCTCTATTATGAATGGGGAATATTTTACACTTTATGAAACCTTGCCTTTTGCTGTAAACTTTTTGAGCATATTTTTGGAACCTTTACATTTAAAAAAAATATTCAAAGACCTAGTGCCTTTCCTGACCTTTTGCTCCATTTCACCTTGTGATCAATGGGGACTTTCAGCCTCTAGAGAGCTTCAGAATTCATCACTAGAATATTAAGAAAGAAAATGGGAAACATCTTGAGCTGCTAACAGTGAATCTGTTAGCAACAGCCCTTATGGAGAAATCATCTAATCAAGACTTGAAGAAAAAAATCAATAGTTTTCAAAGAATGAGAAGGGAAACGAGACTTCAATTGGCTTTTTTTTCTTTTTGCTGTGAAAAGATAATTTAGTTGATTTTTGAAAGCTTGCCACTCTTTTCATCAGGCCTGAAATGTTTCTATAAGGTTATTTATCAACTTATTTTACTTTGCATCTTCACTTTCTATGAAATATAGTATACTGATAATTTAGAAAATGCTAACTTACTTATTTAAATAAAATCTTTGTAATTATGTATGAAACATATAACAGGAAGATTAATATTAATCTGTGGCCACAATGTTGTTTTTTTGTGATGGTTTGTCTAAATCACCTAATAATGGAGGGAAGTAAGCTCTTAGCCTAAAAAGTGTCTGCTGTATGATGTTTCACAACAGGTTTGCATAGCCTTCTTTGTGCAAGACTAGAAAGGTCCATTTCTCTTAGATTCTCAGAGCAGCATATTCCTGATGGTCCATGGATTCACATGGATGCTCATCTCTACACAGTTTATAGTTCTGGTGGCATCTGCTTATATTATATTGACCAGAACCTCAATCTGTTTAACTACCATATGGCAAAGTTTGGGGAATTCTGCAAGGCAATACCAGTGTCAACATGATGAAAGAAAACTAAAAATTAACAAAAGGTGATTTTTTGGCCTTACCAATACTTCTAGGTTAATTACCCAACTGTACAGTTTACGAAGTGTTTACAACCTCTCAGTCTTTCCCTTCTTCTTCCACTCCACCAGGCAAGCTGTTTGCCCTGCTTCTCTCCAAATTCTAAACTTGATTTGCAGGATGCAAGACTTTTTTTTTTTATTTTAGCAGTTGGCGCACTGCTATTGAGAATCCTGTGCCAAATGCTTTATAATTGAGACAACTGACAAACTGTCATTATAACTTAATACAGGAAAATTTAAATAGAAAAATTGGAAATGGAAAACACCCTCTATTATGAATGGGGAATATTTTACACTTTATGAAACCTTGCCTTTTGCTGTAAACATTTTGAATATAACGCAAAAGAGGCTGGCTTCTTTCTGGCTATTTATAGAGTTCTAATTTATCTTGGCACAGATAAGTAGTTTTACAATACCAATTCTTTAAGCATGATATCCTATGTTGTGTTGAGTTGTTTGTTGTTATTCCTCTATTTTAAGTGGTTTTTGCTACATGATCCTTTTTCCATGGAGTGATGTGATGCTGCCTTCCTTAGCTTGCTATTAGGCCTTTTGCTATGACCTCTTTAGCTTCATTGGGAAAAGCATTAGTCTTTCAGGCAGAAGAGTGTGCATACTGAAGTTGCCTTCTTGAAGTAACGCTGTCTCTCAGTCTAGTCAGAGACCCAGAGCTTAGATGAGCTGGCCTTGTTTATTACTAAAAGCCTAGCAGAATGGGCCGACTTTGTCTTAGAGAGATAATGTCATGTATAAAAATGTGCTATTATAATAAATGTTGTTACTGTAGTTTCTCCCAGGAGGAGACTACTTCTTTTCCCATGGGAAACAGTGCTGTTCTAATATGGCAGAAAAAAAGAGTCTTTTTTGAAACTATTTATCTTGTATAGTAATGATGCAAAAAACAATATATGCTAAAAGTCTGT